>NW_015666239.1:20196-23029 GCF_001515625.1 Sinocyclocheilus rhinocerous
TGGATTTAAACATTCTTCGAAACATTTGGGATAATGTAAGTACACAAGTCAGCAAAATATATAACACTGTTCTCGTGGTTTCTGGATATTTTAATAAAAAAATCTTACATATTGTGCCTTTAATGCAAGATTACTCCATAGTGCATTTATTTATCAAAATGCTGCTCTCTACCTGACTCGTGAGTTTATGGACACTGAATGTCTTTCCTGAGGTAAATGTAAACACGTCATCAGAGAAGCACTAATTAAATGTCAATAATTTCAACCCTTAAAAATTTGGATGAAACCAAAAGTTTCAGCAAAAAATTTTCTTTGTTGTCGAAATTTCGGCATCACTAAATTCTTAGCTGTTTTTTTTTAAAATTTTATTTACTGTTATTCATTGACGTGTTATGCTGTTGTGTGTTTCTGACACTCACACGTAGAGATGATTGACGCGTGGATTGACGCCCAGTGAGTTCATCCAGTTCCTGAAGGTTCGCTCCTCTCTGGTCTCTCCTGACAGACATGAGAACATGATCATATCAGTTTAACATGATCTCTGAATATTGATCAGCAGCTTTACAATATATTGTAAACTGTAATGTATTTCTGTGATGCGCAGCTGTATTTTCAGCATCATTACTCCAGTCTTCAGTGTCACATGATCTTCAGAAATCAGTATAATATGCTGATTTGCTGCTCAAGAAACATTTCTGATTATTATTATTATCAATATTTAAAACAGTTGAGTACATTTTTGTCAGGATTCTTTGATGAATAGAAAGATCCAATGATGGATGGATGGATCTTTTTGCAATATTCTTTAGCTGATAAAAACAACTTCTGACCATGGCATTGATCTATTTCAGTTCCCATTAATTACTTTCAATCATGTTGCTCCAAACCTGTATGATGTTTTGAAGAGTCTTGGGAATCAAACTGTTTCGGTTTCCATTTACTTTAATTATATGGACAAAAAAGTCAATGAAAGTCAATGGGAACTGAAACGGTTTGGTAGAAACCTCTTGTTTTGGGTTCAGCAGAAGGTTTGTAGATGAAATGATCTGACGGTTCAGACGGACTCACCCTCGATGGAGCTCCAGTCGATGTCCTGGTTCTCGGGCTTCTTCAGAGCTGGGTACTTGTTGAAGAGGTTGGCCACGTAGGCCAGGTTGAGTTTGGGGTTTCCTCGCACCACGTCTGTGGCCGTGACGAACTGACGGCATCCGAGGCGCTCTGCCTGCTCCAGCATGGTCTCAGCTCTCTTCAGCTCGTCTTTCTCCTGCGATGGCGAGATGATCATGTGTTCTCAGTGCTGTCTCAATGTGTGCATGTTAATGATGTACTGATGAGCGGTTTCCTCACCCGAATCCCAGACATGTCGATCGGGATGGCCGGGACGCCCTCCTCGTCTCCTTTGGGTGCCACCTGGTTCAGGATGTTGTAATAGGCCTTGGAGTCCTTCAGACGACAGTGAAGGTGAGGTTATGAGCGCTGTGTCCATCACAGTGCTTCCGGCATATTTACATTCAGAGAGCAGCTTCATTTACACTGATTTACAGAATCACAGCAGGAACTACACAGCAGGAACTACATGATAGTAGAGTCGCTCATGATGGACAGACGGACGGACGGACGGATGGATGGATAGATAGACGGACAGAGAGATGGATGGATGGATAGATAGATAGACAGAGAGATAGATAGACGGACAGAGAGATGGATGGATGGATAGATAGATAGATAGACAGACAGAGAGATAGATAGATAGATGGATGGATAGATAGACGGACAGAGAGATGGATGGATGGATAGATAGACAGGTAGTAAGATAGATATATAGATGGATGGATAGAAAGAGAGAGAGATAGACAGACAGAGAGATGGATGGATGGCTGGATAGATAGACAGACAGAGAGATGGATGGATGGATGGATAGACAGAGAGAGAGATGGATGGATAGACAGAGAGATGGATGAATGGATGGATAGACAGACAGAGAGATGGATAGATAGATAGATGGATGGATAGATAGACAGACAGAGAGATAGATGGATGGATGTTTCTCTGTCTATGGATCAGTCTGAGCGTGGTTACCTTGATGTCGGAGCTGAAGTTGTTGATCTTGGAGCAGCCGGCCTCCTCCAGGTGATAGTTAGCCCAGCGCAGCAGCAGCTCCTCAGGAGACAGCTTGACCAGATCCTCCAGACTCTCTCCATCCCTGAGCAGAGAGATCAGAGCTGCACACACACACACGGCATGCGTTAGATCAACACACGTGTCGTTTACTCGAAAGAAATACGCAAACTCTCAACATTCCCTAATGTTAGTATTTGGTTTTTGTTTTAACCAAATAAACGTTCCAGGAATAACCAATAATAATGTTCCAGGAATGTTCTATTTTAGATTTGTATTTCTTACAACCATAAAATAATGTTCTCGGAACATTGCAGGGAGGTTTTTAGACAACATTAAAATAACATAAACCAACTAATGGTTGTTTTTAGGTTTATATTACAACCATACATTAATGTATACAAAACATTCCCTCATGGTTTCATTTTTACAACTATAAAATAACTTGTACAGAATGTTCTCTGATGGTTACTTTTATTTTTACAGTCATATATTAACTTACACAGAACATTCTCTATTTTAAAGTTGTAAAAATATAACCTAAAATAGCTATTAGGCAACATTCTGTAAAGTTATTTTATGATTGTAAAGCTAACCTAAAAACAACCATTAGGAAACGTTCTGTTTAAGTTAATGGCTAGTGTGTGTGTGTGTGTGAGAGAGAGTGTGAGTGTGAGAGAGAGAGAGAGTGTGTGTGTGTGTGAGAGAGAGAGAG
>NW_015666239.1:23068-25728 GCF_001515625.1 Sinocyclocheilus rhinocerous
TGTACAGTATAAAAACCATTACGCCTATGGAGAGTCCCCGTAAACCACAAATACAAGTATGTGTGTGCGTGTGTGTGTGTGTGTGCGTGTGTGGTGCTTTTGTAGTACTTTGTACCTTCATTCCTGCTGATTTCGATGTCGGCGAACAGGCCGATTTTGATGACTTGCCACAGGAGTCCCAGCACTAAATGCTGCCTGCCCTCTTTCAGGTCCTCTGCTCCGATGTTCACCACGTGGCAGCCGATGGCGGAGGCAGAGTTCAGCGCCAGGTTCAGATTCTCCTGCACATTTACACATGAACACCAGCATTAAAACCCAATAAAACAGCAGTGAGTGAGACAGTCCAGCAGATCGTGGACGGACCTGGATGGTGAAGGGCGTCAGCTTCTTCTTGTTGATGGTTCTCTCGTCGATAGTGTCCGGCACAGACAGGTTGATCATTTTACTGCGAACAGAGCGTAATCACAAATGTGAACCTGGACCACAAAACCAGTCATAAGGGTCAATGGAAAGCTGAATAAATAAGCTTTCCATTGATGTATGGTTTGTTATGATAGGACAATATTTGGCTGAGATACAACTATTTGAAAATCTGGAATCTGAGGGTGCAAAAAAATCTAAATATTGAGAAAATCATCTTTAAAGTTGTTCAAATGAAGTTCTTAGCAATGCATATTACTAATCAAAAATTAAGTTTTGATATATTTACGGTAGGAAATTTACAAAATATCTTCATGGAACATGATCTTTACTTAATATCCTAATGATTTTTGGCATAAAAGAAAAATGTATAATTTTGACCCATACAATGTATTGTTGGCTATTGCTACAAATATATGTGCTACTTAAGACTGCTTTTGTGCTGCAGGGTCACATTTGTCTGACGAGTGAAATACGGTCGTATTGAATGTGAAGGTGTTTTTGCGCTGCAGTACCAGAGCACGATGCCGTCGCCCACCGCGGTGAACAGATCGTTGGAGCTGGGATCCATGGGAACAACATGCTGGCAGTCCGGATCCTTCTCCAGCGCTTTATTGACCCAGTTCACGAACGCCACCTTCTCCTCCTCTGCACACGGCCCACAGAACACAGTTAGTTAGAAAAACCTTGTTTTCAAATGTTTCTATAACGTTAAAATGTCCAGTTTTCTTGTTGCGATTAGAATGTTATTTAAAGGTTACAAAAACGTTTTTTAAACGTACTACTAATTTTATTTTCACCCAAAATATAATGTTATTTGAACGTTTATTTTTCATATTCTAAGAACTTTAAAATGTCCAGTTTTCTTGTCGTGATTAGAATGTTGTTTAAAGGTTATGAAAACGTTCATACAATGTTCAGCAAGTACAAATAACATCATAAGGACATTTAGAGAATGTTGTTCATTATAAACATTATGAGAACATAATATTAATAAAGTTATAAGAACATTCCATAAACATTTCTTTAAGAACATTTTGTCCAAACAATTATGTAGCTCGTATGTAAATCATTAGTGGAAGTTGTGAGCATGTTCCCTGTTAGCTGGGCTCCAGCATCAGGATTATCAAAGGCGTTTGTGTTGGTCTCACCGGAGTACGAGTGCTGCGTTCCCGACTGTTCCGAGGTTCCGGCCACTGAACAGATGCCCTCCTTCTTATTGATGGCCTTACGGAAGGTCTTGGCCACTTCTGAGCTCTTCAGGTCATGGACCACCTGAGACAGACGGGTTTTTCTTAAAGTTTTTGCTTAAAACAAAAGCAACCAGAGGAGTACAGGATTTTTTTGGCAGTGATGGCAGAGCTGTGACCTTTGACCTGACCTTGGCGAACTCGTCGAAGGTGATCTTCCCGTCCTTGTTGAGGTCCATGGTCCTGCTGAGCTCCTGGACGATCTCACGCACGCGATATCCCGGCAGAGGCAGGTTCGCCACCTTAAAGAGTTCGTTCAGCTCATCGGTGCTGATGTGACCGTTACCGTCCACATCTGTGGGACGAGGTCAAAGGTCAGTGCCAACGCATGCTCTGAATCACTCTCATGATATCACTCTTTTAATGAATCACTCAAAAAAAAAAAACTCAAAATCTCTCAAATCCATATGTAGATTGTGTTGTTTCAGTTTTCATTTTAGTTTGTCATTTTATGTTTTCTTTATGTTTTCTATTTAGCTTTATTATATATATTTTTTCAGTTTAAGTAATTTTAGCACTTCAACTTATTCCTTTCTTTTTTTTTATTTTAATGTAATTTTTAATTTTAAGAGTTTCATTTGATATTATTTCAGCATTATTTCAATGAGCAAAAACATTTTTATAGCTTTTATGACAGCGTTTTAGTGCCACGTTAAAAAAATAAAAAAAATCTAAAATTATGAGATTAAAGTCGTAATATTTTGAGAATAAAGTCAAAATAGTTTGAGAAAAGTCAAAATAGTTTGAGAATAAAGTCAGTGTTTTGATAATATAGACAAAATTACGAGAATAAAGTCGAAATGTTTCGAGAATAAAGTCGAAATGTTTCAAGAATAATGTCGATCTGTTTCGAGGTATAAAGTCAGAATGTTTCGAGACTAAATTCGAAATATTTCGAGACTAAATTCGAAATGTTTCGAGAATAAAGTCGAAATGTTTCTAGAATAAAGTCGAAATGTTTCGAGAATAAAGTCGAAATGTTTCTAGAAA
>NW_015666239.1:25750-27202 GCF_001515625.1 Sinocyclocheilus rhinocerous
TTTCGAGAATAAAATCGAAATGTTTCGAGAATAAAGTCGAAATAATGAGAATTAAATTGTAGCAATTAAAGTTGTATTATTTTGAGAGTTAGCCTATATTGCGCATGCAAATAGCCCGGATTGGGAGCACCGGGAGAAGTTGCCAGGCCACCGGAATGGATTTGAATATGTGTGGGATTATTAGCAGAAATCATACCATGTGTCATACAGTATACTTGCAGGGACAGTATGCTTGGAAATAATATTTCACGTCTTCAATTGCACTCATTATTTGTAGTGTGCCATTCACCCAATAATAGCAATAAGCTTTGTGCTTTTGGTACTTTTAATAAAACAAAGCCTCAGCTTTTAAATTCTGCCAGTTTTATAGCGAAATACAAACAATATGTCTTGTAATAATGTGTTTTTCACGCTCTTTAATGATAGATTGCTGTATTCCTGTGAATCAGTTGTCTTTTTGATTACAATGAGACATTTGTTTCATTAAATTATACTGTTTTCTTTGTGAAAATGTCATTGTCTGTGGCGTCCAACCTTTCATTCCTCACGTGTATTTAATTAAAAACAACAATAAAAGGCTCTAAAGGTTGAAGTGGGCTCCAACTTATTAACAAGTTATATTGTTGTCTTTTCTGAGGTATATAACTTTAAGTGACTATTCACAAGCTGTTTTATTCACGGTATAATACAGTAAATGATTAGAAATAATATTTAACGTCTTCAAATCCATTTATTTGTAGTGCGCCAGCCACCCAATAATCGCAATAATTTTGTGCTTTGTTGCCTTTAATATAACATAGCTCGGCTTTCAAATTCTGTCAGTTTTATCACGAAATACAAATTATAAAGTGTTTTTCATCTTTATTTCAAGTTATAGCCTGATATAAATGTGAAGGAACATCAGAAGGCATGAAAAAAAACAAAAACAGTAGAGCCTAATTTAATAAAACTAATGTCTTAATGTAATCGGAAAGACGATTGATTCACATGAATACAGCGATCTGTCACAAACACATTAAAGAGCGTGAAAAACACATTATTACAAAACATATTGTTTGTATTTCGCTATAAAACTGACAGAATTTGAAAGCTGAGACTTTGGAATTTATATATAGGCTATACTTTCAAAATATTATAACTTTAGTCTTGTAATTGCTACAACTTAATTCTCATAATTTTGACTTTATTCTCGAAATATTTCAACTTTATTCTCGTAATTGACTTTATTCTGAAAATATTTCGACTTAATTCTCATAATTTTGACTTTATTCTCGAAATATTTCAACTTTATTCTCGTAACTGACTTTATTCTGAAAATATTTCAACTTAATTCTCATAATTTTGACTTTATTCTCGAAATATTTCAACTTTATTCTCGTAATTTTGACTTAATTCTTGAAATATTTAAACTTTATTCTTATAATTGACTTTATTCTCAAAATATTTCGACTT
>NW_015666239.1:28607-36018 GCF_001515625.1 Sinocyclocheilus rhinocerous
TAATTTTGACTTTATTCTCGAAATATTTCGACTTAATTCTCATAATTTTGACTTTATTCTCGAAATATTTCAACTTTATTCTCGTAACTGACTTTATTCTGAAAATATTTCAACTTAATTCTCATAATTTTGACTTTATTCTCGAAATATTTCAACTTTATTCTCGTAATTGACTTTATTCTGAAAATATTTCGACTTAATTCTCATAATTTTGACTTTATTCTCGAAATATTTCAACTTTATTCTCGTAATTTTGACTTTATTGTCAAAATATTTTTACTTTATTCTCATAATTTTGACTTTATTCTCAAAATATTCCGACTTTTTTCTCGTAATTTTGACTTTATTCTGAAAATATTTCGAATTTATTCTCATATTGCTACGACTTTATTCTTGTAATTTTGATTTTTTTTCCTCAAAATATTATGACTTTAATCTCATTAAAAAATATATATATTTTTTTTTTTAACGTGGCACTAAAATGCCATTGTCAGTTTTAGTTCAGGTTTAGTTAACAATAGCAACACTGGTTTGAATCAGTGTAATGAACTGATTCTTTTAATGAATCATGTTTGCATTGTAATAAATGGCAATTGGACTAAAACAAAAGCACTATTATTTTTGTTAAGAAATGTGAACAAATGATTTGGGAAAAAAGCACTAAAAGAATCATTAATGAAATAGCTGAGGAGCCAGAATCGTTTAGAGGAATCAGATTTGAAAGAGTTATTCATGAATCAGTTCAGTCTGCTTCCTCTATTGTGTTTGACTGCAGATGAAGCTGCGTCTGAATGAAAATGTCTCTTCACTCACCCACTTTACTGAAGGCCTCTCTCATTTCCTCCATCTCCTCCGCTGGGATGTGTGATGTGCCCGCCATCTTCTCCTGTCTCGATAAATCACCTGTCAATCAGAGAGACAGTGAGATCTTCACTAAACTGATGGAGGCCGTCTGATTGGCCTGAGAGTGTTTTCTATAACAGTGCGATGTGAAGATGAACACATCCAGAGAAAAGCTTGAGCAAGTGCTTCGCACCGGAAACACAGACAGCTGCTGCTGCTGGTCTTTGAGTAACAGCCTGTGGTTTGAGGAGGAGAAACTAAAACTGCAGCTCAACATCAGCATAGGATACGCTTGAGAACGACCAACTCTTACTGCAACGGACAGCAATGCCGGTGAACATTACTGTACTTTACAGCAGATGTAAACAACCAGTGAATAAAACATCAGCAGATCCAGAGAACAGGAAACGTTTTCAAAATGTTCTGGCAAAGTCATGAACAAACGTTCTTCCAGTAATGTTAATAGAACATTTATTCAGAGTTCTCTGCTCTTTAATGATGTTCATAAAATGTTAGCACAACATTATTCATACACTGTTCATGGAATGTTTATTTCTGAAACGTTCTAGTTGGATGTTTATCTAGCATTCTTGTTTCAGAATGTTCAGAACATTCAAAAGTAACGTTCCCATGATGTTTGCAAAATGATACAATTGTAACTTTTGCTTAAATTTTTTTTTTTTTTTTTTAGAGTATTCAGAGAATGTTCAGAACAAAAAAACATTTCGTAACTTAATCAAAACGTTAGCAAAACGTTCTTAGAACTAATTTTTGTTAGTTGGTGAGTTATCTGGTCTTTAATAACTTTCTCAAAACGTTAACAGAAACGTCATTTATGAATCGTTCATGGAACTTTTCATTTCTGAAACGTTTGTCTAACGTTTCTTAAATGTTACTACTTGTTTCAGAACTTTCAGAGAACATTCAAAAGTAACGTTCACATGAAGTTTGCAAAATGATACAATGTAACTTTCGCTTAAGCAAACAAACAAAAACGTTTTTAAAACATTTATAATATTGGATGTTTCTAGCATTTAGAGAACATTCAAAAGTAACGTTCGCAGAATGTTTGCAAACTGATCAAATGGAATGTTTGCTTAACATTCTTACGACCAAGAAAAAACATTTTTAAAAACATTTTAAAAACTGGCCATTTTGAACAATTGGAGAACATTCTGAAATAACGTTTTCATAACTGGGGATTATGGCAATGTTAGAAAAGTGTTCTTCAACTTAGTTTTGTTAGGTTGGGTTTGGACTTCCTGCTTGTGAAGGTGTGAGATGTTTCTGAGACGTGAGTGAGATCCTCTGATTGTCACGTTAACAAATGCAGGAATATGTCAGTGATCATGGAGGAGGTTTAAAGCTAATGTTTTTAAACCCAGCCGTGACATTCTTGTAAGTTTACATCTCCAGAAAACAGTCTATACTGAGAGAAAACTAGCAAAACTATAAATCTGTTTTTAATAAGAGCTCATTTGTGTTTTGTTCATGTAAATCAGACGGATGCTTTTATCAATGCATTTAACATGCAAATGCTGCTCTCTTTAAAGCGACGTCTGTTCACAGCAGTCAAACAATCAGATGCTCGTTTGCATCTTTTATGGCAAAGATAAGCCCTTTTATTTTATCAGCACAAATGTTGCACTGAAAACTCCTTTCTCTGTCTTTAAACACTTGAGCAACAGAACAACTGCTGCTTATTTCAGTATCGTTTCAAAATGTCTGTTTGCCATGTGCATCACATGCTCTGAGCTTCCTCTTTCAGACGTGTTTGTTTCCGCGCTGCGTGATGACGGCCTGGAAACTGATATGATATCATGAAAACTTGCTGCTGCACATCATACACTTAGTGAAGGTGTGAACGAAACTTTAAGGCTCAGAGATGAGATAGAGAGCAGATGCTGGAGATCGAGCTGCAGCTTCACATCAGAATGAATGCAGTCGCTGCTCAGATCAACCGCAGTATCCTGTTTCACTTTAACAGCAGAGCAAAGCTTCACTTCTGCTTCAGATTACACTCAAAAACCCCCAACACTTTATCAAACCGACACGTACATCACTGAACACACAGCAGGCCTGAACGGCTGAGAGAACACTGAAAATATGCCATTCAAAATCAAATGAAGCTTTATGATTCTGAACCTACACTGAAAAAATATTGGTGTAGAAACTATTTTCACTCAGAAATTTCAAAAACAATTACAAAGAAATTATGAGTAACTCATAGAAAAACTAACATAGTATTTACTTGTAAAACATACTCCAATTTTGTTTTATTTTTCATGTATTTATTTTACAGAGAAGTTGTAAACAAAGATTATTGGAGTGTTTTACAAAAAAAAAATACTTTTTCAGTTTTTCTACTTCACAATTTCACATTCAGTTCAATGTTTTATTTACCATTTCCTTGTAATTATTTGTGAAATTTACTAGCAATTTGACTGAGTACACCATTTTTTGTTCAGTGCAATGTCATTTGTAATAGAAAAACAAAGTTATTAAATTAAACGGCATTTGCAAATATAAGTATTTTTACTATCAGATGTTTGTACTCGACTGTATGTCTGTATTTTGCAAGCTGTTGCATTAATATTAATCTAAACCTGAGAAGTCAAGAAACTAATGAAATGCATGAGAAACACAAACCTGCACAATCTTTATACACTTAAAAATAAAGCTGTTTCTGTGTTCAGCACATCTGATCAAGAACCGAAAGCTTCTGCTTTGAGATCAAATGCTGTATTTTGAAGAGTGCAGCATGTTTTCTGTCAGAATGAGCTCAGATCCAGTGATGATCAGAGATGGGTTTGATGAGTTTCTCTTACCTGCAGACGGACGCTGGGCTTCAGGCTGCTTCTGAGTCTGGACGCGTTCAGAGGAGCTGCAGAGACTCTATTCAAATGTGAGAGGAAGGAAGTGACTTACAGCGGCCTACACGACACTCGAAACAGGAACACGCACGCTGCATGTCTTTATAAGGTAAAACGCTTGGCATCTGCACACTCAAACAAACATGATGGACGTCTGACAGCATCTGACACACTTCTGAGATCTGACAGCGCTGAGGTTTGATCTTCTGAATGGATCCATTCAAGAACGTAACCACACGTTTGGATCAACTAATGTCATCATTTAAGAATCATCTTATGATTTGCTGCAAATGTTTCCACATTCAAATGGTCCACCAGGTTTGGATTAAAGGAAAAATTCAATCAAAACCAAAAATGTGCTGAAAATGTGTTCACTCTCAGGTCATCCAAGATTAGGCACTGCATGAAAAGGGTAAAAGCTGGTAATATCTGGTCATGGTAAACTGCCGTGTAATTTCAGGTTTGCCGGATGTATGTGGAAATTACCTGAGCCAAGTTACACAGAACAGTACATTTCCAGAAATACCCATGTACTCCGGTGTACACGGACATATACAGAAATCCGTGAAGTTTCATGGACCTATACGGCTGAAACACTTGCTGGTTGTGAGGACTGGTGGCTGTCAGACCTTTCATAAGTTAATGACCAGCAGTTAAGGTGCTTACTGTGTTCTCAGGTGGAGGGAGGGGGTGAGCCAGGGAAGTTTCACAAAACAGCCTAAAAAAAAGTCTTAAATATAGCTAGCCTTATTATTTTTGACAGAGCCATTAGAGAATGTCTCAGTTACGTACGTAACCCTCGTTCCCTGATGGAGGGAATGGAGACGTTATGTCATGACGACATATGGGGATTTACTTGGAAGCCCCAGTCATCTCTGACTTTAAGAGAAAACGGCAATGAAATTTGGCTAGTGGATTTTGCATACCTGAGCCACTCCCCATGCATACGGGTATAAATAGGCGACAGGTGCATCCACTTTTCAGGTTTTACGCAGGGTTCGCCGTCGAGATAACTCTACTGGAGGAGGAAAAAGGCGCTCGCATCCCCGGGTGAGGGGAAATGGCGCAGCAAGCGTGACACCAGCCGGCTCTTCCCGCCACTTACGTGCCACATACACTTTCAAGATGGAGGGTGACAGCCTACGCTCCAACCTTTCTTGCAGGAAAGAAAGCGGTGACAAGTGCATCCACTCTTCAGGTTTTACGCAGGGATCGCCGTCGAGAGGAAAAAGGCGCTCGCATCCCCGGGTGAGGGGGAATGGCGCAGCAAGCGTGACACCAGCCGGCTCTTCCCGCCGCTTACGTGCCACATACACTTTCAAGATGGAGGGTGACAGCCTACGCTCCAACCTTTCTTGCAGGAAAGAAAGCCCTACTCCAATCGTGCATCTTCAGGGGTCTTCCTGGTGAAAAGACCCGCAGATCGCGAACAGACTCCACTTCAAGGCAAAAAGCTCGCCTCGTAGAAAGGGGTCTGGCCTGAGTGATAGTGACTTCCACCACCGGTGGGAGAACACTTAGGTCTGCCAGATCCCGCTCGTATCTGGACGCGGGTGCCAGTGGTGCCAAGCCCCTGAGAAAGGAGCTCCTTCCTCAGAGGAATGTGCCAGGGAGGGGCTGTCACGAGGAGCATGAGTTCCGACAACCAGGCCCGGGTGGGCCCGTACGGCGCAACCAGCAGGACCTGTTCCTCGTCCTCCCTGACCTTGTGTGTGTGTGCGAGAAGGCTCACTGGGGGAACCACATACTTGCGTAAAGTCCGAGGCCAGCTGTGTGCCAGCGCGTCTCTGCCGAAGGGGGCCTCGGTCAGGGAGTAATGCAGATGGCAGTGGGAGGACTCGTGGGAGGCAAACACGTCTACCTATAATTATAATTATAAATATACTACCTATATCTATAATTATAGCCCTATGATTTCTGCAATGTGGAAAACGCGGACGGAATTGCGGAATCCAGTCATAAAAACAGAATTTACTGTATAACGCGGAATGTCACGGAATTTGTCAAAGTTTGGGTGAATAAATCAAAAGTAGGTCATTACACTTAAATCAAATCGCAATATAGACTGGTATCTGTAAATATTAAGCTGCAAAAATACTATTTAAATATGAATCCTGACTGGCTCAGGATGGCATCGCCATTCTCCGGGGAACGTGAGCTGTCATGAGAGCGCGTCGACCGCACGATTGAGCTTCCACAGGATGTGGACGGCACGCAGCGACTTGCGCCGCGTCTGACTCCAGGAGAGGAGATGGCGGGCGAGTTGTGACATGCGACGTGATTGTAGACAACCCTGTGAGTTGATGTACGAGACGGTCGCAGTGTTGTCCGTACGGACCAACACGTGCTTGCCAAGCAGCAGTGGCCGGAACCGTCGCAAGGCTAGCAGCACTGCTAGCAACTCTAAGCAGTTGATGTGCCAAAGCAAACGAGGCTCTGTCCAGAACCCCGAGGCTGCCTAGTGGCAGCATGTAGCGCACCAACCCACACTGGAGGCATCCGTCGTGACAACAACATGCCGAGACACTTGTTCTAAGGGCACCCCGGCCCGTAGAAAGACAAGGTCCGTCCAGGGGCTGAATGAGCGGCAACACGTCGGAGTGAAGGTCATGTAAACTGTACCGCGGCGCCATGCCCATCTCGGGACTCTGGAGTGTAATCAGTGCTGAAGTGGTCTCATATGAAACAATCCGAGCGGCGTGACTGCAGCTGCAGATGCCATATGTCCCAGGAGCCTCTGAAAGTTTCAGTGATACCACCGTCATGCCTCTGAAGGAACCCAGGCAGTTCAGCACGGACTGGGCATGCTTGTTTGTGAGACGCGCCGTCATACAGAGTCTAACTCCATACTGGGAAAAGAGATTCTCTGCACGGGGGAGAGCTTGCTCTTTTCCCAGTTGACCTGAAGCCCCAACTGCCTGAGGTGCCAGAGCACCAGGTCCCTGTGATCACACAACTGTTCTCGCGTTGTGAAGGGACCGATTCAAGACTCGCAGACCCAGGATTGGCTGAAAGCCACCGTCTCTCTTGGGTACGATGAAGTAGGGCCTGTAAAACTGCTGCCTCATCTCGGCTGGAGGGACCGGCTCGATTGCATCCTTTGCCAGGAGGACAGCAATCTCCTCGCGCAAGACAGGTGCGTCTCGGACTGCCACCGAAGTCTCGAGAACGCCGCTGAACCTGGGAGGTCACCTGGTGAACTGAATCGCATAGCCAAGTCGGATTGTGCGAATGAGCCAACGGGACAGGTTGGGCAATGCTGGGCTCGCCATGAGACAGCACAGCAGAATCACCGGGGAGCAACGATTGTGAACTAAACTAAAACTATCGTTGAACTAAAACACGATTCCATAATCCATAATAACGCTTCCTCCAGCGAAAAAGTGTTCTGGTCTGAATCAGGAGAGAAATCTGCACAGATCAAGCAGCGTTTAAACAGCTCTAAACACATATGTGGCTGGATTTTGATGTGAGAGACAACAGCAGATGCACTTTTTCGCTGGAGGAAGTATTATTATGGATTATAGACTCAATGTATTTTAGTTAAAAATGTCTTAATGCTGGATTTGTTTCAGCTTTTGTCTTCTCCAGATGTTAACTGATGGACTGAAGTGCTGTGGATTACTTGTGGATTATTGTGATGTTTTTATCAGCTGTTTGGACTCTCATTCTGACGGCACCCATTCACTGCAGAG
>NW_015666239.1:37872-47862 GCF_001515625.1 Sinocyclocheilus rhinocerous
TGGATTACTTGTGGATTATTGTGATGTTTTTATCAGCTGTTTGGACTCTCATTCTGACGGCACCCATTCACTGCAGAGCATCCATTGCTGAGACACTGATGTCACAGCTAACAAAAATATGTTCAAAGAATGTTTTGCTAAAGTTTTCATTAAATTATAAAAACGTTATTTCTTAATGTTCTCTGAACACTCAAAATGTCCAGTTTTTAAAAAGTGTTTTAGAAAAGTATTTCATGGTTACGCAAGTGTTAAGGGAGCATTTCATTTGATCATTTTGCAAACATTATGTGAACGTTACTTTTGAAAGTTAGATGGACATCCAACTAGAACGTTTCAGGAAAAATTGTTCTATGAACAATCTATGAATGTTTTTGTGCTAATGTTTTTGAACATCATTAAAGACCAGCAGGTAACTTTGAACATTCTATTAATGTTACTGCAAGAATGTTTGTTCAAAACGTTTAGAACGTTCTGAGAATGTTCCAAATTTGTTTAAATGAAGAAACAAACTCTTCTACATCTTGATTGGCCTGTGGGTGAGGACATTTCAGCAGATTTTCATTTAGGTGAACTATTCCTTTGAGCATTTGTGAGGAAATTACTTTGAGTAAATATAGTACAGTATATGCATAATTATCAGTGCTTTTGAGTGTGATGAAGTCCTCCTGTGTTTGTGAAGCGCACATACAGTGATAATACAGCCTCACACTCGCTATCACTGCAGTCAAACGCGCTTCACAAATCACTAGAGCAGTGTTACTAATTGCGCGGCTCGCGAGTGTAATAATCCACCCACCAGCCCAAAAAGCGGAATCCAACGACCTGGTCGAAGGTTTAATGTGTATTTAGTCTTTTACTTGCGCTTTTGAATTTATCAGGACTTGGTTTCAATTTTAGTCTAGCTCCAATTTCGAGTGATCGTTAAATTTAGGCAATATTTCTAATTAAAAGCTGATCACAGATATCGATTGTTTATTAATTTAGATATTTGAGTATTCTGGAAATCCCATACTTTCAATTATTCGTTCATTAGGGACCAGGTATCGCACAGGAATTGCACTCGGCCGATAGTGAACCCACGGACACAAACCCGTCAGTTCTGAACTTACTCAGAGGATGCAGAGCGGTTATAATACCTTTAAGTGAGCTGCACCCTGCATGCTCTTAACAAAAAGTGTATTTTCTCCTATAACCACGAGAGCTACACCGTGTTAAGTCAGTAACAGTCAGAAATCAGAAGCCTCTAATGGGGTTCCCCATGGTTCATCCACCGGTGCTTCAGTATGATCTGTCCTGGACGCAGATTTGCGGAAATACCACTACACATTAATCTACTTGAAAAATGATTTCAGAAGAGATCAGAATAAATCAAATATAACAATTTATTATTAGTCAGGTAAAATTGTATCATGCCAAGTACATAATGAAACAATTAGAAGCCAATTTAGAAAGCATACTGCAATTGTGAATCACATTGTAGCCGCGTGGCAACCCTGCTCCTGTACATAGATACTGTAGCTACATGGAAACTAGCCCAGTGTTCCACGCAGGACACAAACACATTTAACATAGTCACACATGTAACAGCTATCCTAATTTAACACAAGACACACGGTCTAACATGCATAGCATCAACAACCTTTTACCTAAGTATTTCAAAGAACACTTACAGCAAAGTAATTGTGTGTTTTAAAGAATAAACTTAGCTAGCCTATGTGCACATGTAGTAGCACAAACAACTATACAGTGTGCTCTATGGGCACAATGTGTTTAACACAATTAAATTTTTTAATCATACCTGACAGCAGAGAGACACACAGCAGCGAGAGTTCTGGTGCAGAGCTCCAGAGACTCTCACACACTGCATGGGGGTTTCTGGCTATAGAATCCCAAAGTAGTGTTTTGTCACGTCCCTTATATACGAAGGGACGCGACAAAAGACAATAGAACCCATTATAATTATAGCCCTATGATTTCTGCGATGCAGAAAACGCGGACGGAATCGCGGAATCCAGTCATAAAAACAGAATTTGCTGTATAAGGCGGAATGTTACGGAATTTGTCAAAGTTTGGGTAAATAAATCAAAAGTAGGTCATTACACTTAAATCAAATCGCAATATAGACTGGTATCTGTAAATATTTAGCTGCAAAAATACTATTTAAATATGAATCCTGACTCCATTACTAGATGGAAATATAGACTAGAAAGATATTTAAACTTGCTCTGCCCTTACGCCCAGATCTGCAGGTGACTTTATGATCTTCATATTTACATCCGCGTGACTCTGATCTGAAGATGAACTTCACTGCATCGATTCTGCTCATCATGATATTTGGACGTGTAAATATGGCTCTTTTTGACACGGAGATGACTGAGTTTAGTCAAGTAATGTCAAGTCACCTTTATTTATATAGCGCTTTTAACAATACAGATTGTGTCAAAGCAGCTTTACAGTATTAAACAGGAAAATAGGGTGTCAACAATGCAGAAGGTCAATTTTCAGTTAAAGGCAGTTCATCATTGAGTTCAGTGATGTGATCATCCAGCTCAGTTCAGTTTAAATAGTATCTGTGCAATCAAGTCCATGATATCACTGGATATTAAGTGCTGTAAAATAAGCAAAATCACTGCCGTTTAGTGTCCTAATTCACCTGAAATCACCCTATTTAATGATGCCATTGTCTAATCTCTCAGAAAGAAGTATAGGTTTTGTATTTATGGATAGGGAAGGCAATGCGTTTCTTTCACATTTTTATCATTTAGATGTTAAAATCAAGTGAATTACTCTACTATTACAATATTATTTATTAATATATGATGACTGATTTTTAATTACTATTTTCTTTATCCATAATATAATGTCTTATTTCATTGTGTTGATTTTAAGGTCAAATGTGTGTGTCTTATTTTCATTACTATTGATTTCTCATTACTGTAATGCACGATTACTGTACCATATCTATAAATGAAATAATGATGCTATAAATAACGATACAGTTTAATATACATGATAGAAATGTTGATTGAAATTAGTTTTGTAGACAAATATAAACTGACTGGACATATAACTTTGTTTACAAAAGTAAAACTTCCCTTTTATATTAATTTATATATTATATATTAATTATGTGTTTAATTACTGATGATATTATTAATTTTATATCTAGTGTTTAAAAGCATTCCACAATATACCTGATGAATGGAAATTAGTTTTGTAGACAAATATAAATTGAGCTTATATATGACATTGTTTACAAAAAAAATACTGTATATTATTATATACTAATAATATATGATATTATTATTTACATTTACATTTAGTCATTTAGCAGACGCTTTTATCCAAAGCGACTTACAAATGAGGACAATAAAAGCAGTCAAAACTAACAAAAGAGCAACAATATATAAGTGCAAATGAAAAGTCTCGGTTAGCCTACCGAAGTACACGTAGCAAGGTGTATATAAATATATTGAGTAGCCGTAGTTAATACTCGCTTGAGATCAAAAGAGTCTTTTATATTGTGACACATATATACATGTATATTTATATATATATAGTGTCTTGTCTATTATACACTATATATTATATTATATTATACCTACATTTAAGTTCAAAAAACAGTTTTGAAACAGTTTTTTTTTTTAAATATCACACGTGTTTATGCTTTAGGAGGTTAAAATATGATGCTATACTGTTAGCATGATGTTAGCCCTAAACTGCTGGACAACACAAGTTTGATAAAATGGACGGAGTGGTGTAATTTGAGCCAGTGCCTCGCCCCTTCTTATGATTATAAAGTATTATTTTACTGTAATTCTACATGATATTTGATTCATTTTCAACCAAACATTTTTGATTTTGTTTATTGTTTTGAACTTGTTTTTGTCCTGAATTTTTAAATATGCCTTGTTTATGAAAATTGGCCATTGCAGTTTTTATGAAATTGAATTTCCCTGCAGCATTTATAAATGGGTTGTTGAGTATATTAGCCTAGTTCTGTAGGGTCAATTGCAGTCCCCCCCTTTTTTGTTGTTGATTAAATTCTTCAATTTGAACTTTATTTTACACTGGGGGCAATTTGAGCCAAGAGACCACTTTTTTTTTTGGAAAGCCATATTTTGAAAGCAGTTTATTTTAGATCCAAAGTGAATATTCCCAAGGATGCACCACATTCTGAAATCTAAGTTGGACTCATTACTGTCATGTGCTCACTTTAAACAAACCATGAGTAAAAACTGGCTCAATTCACCCTGCTCTCCCCTATTATTATATTATATTATATATTTTATGTGACCCTGCAGCACAAAAGCAGTCATAAGTAGCACAGGTATATTTGTAGCAATAGCCAGCAATACATTGTATGGGTCTAAATTACACATTTTTCTTTTAAGCCAAAAATCATTAGGATATTAAGTAAAGATCATGTTCCATGAAGATATTTTGTACATTTCCTACCGTAAATATATCAAAACTTAATTTTTGATTAGTAATATGCATTGCTAAGAACTTCATTTGAACAACTTTAAAGATGATTTTCTCAATATTTAGATTTTTTTGCACCCTCAGATTCCAGATCTCAGCCAAATATTGTCCTATCCTAACAAACCATACATCAATGGAAAGCTGCTTTATTCAGCTTTCAGATGATGCATAAATATCAATTTAAAAAAAATTGACCCTTATGACTGGTTTTGTGCTCCAGGGTCACATATTGTGTTTCCAGACCGTGATGCAGCGAGTGAGTCCATCTGCCGTCCACAGACTCTCCATGAGGATGATGATGGTGTCGCTCCGATCATCTGCAGTTTCTCCCATCATCCTCAGCGCTCCGCACCTGTTCATCTACAGCCGTGACCTCCTGACCTCTTCTGCCTCCATGACTTCCTGCAGGTGAGCGGCTCAGCGGACTGGCTGAGGAGGACGGTTCTGTCCCGCTGGAACTACAGGAAGTTGCTGCGTCTCTTCCTGTCGGAGCTGCACTGCGGAGGGCAGGATGCAGGAGCCAATCAGACGCTGAGCTGTGAGGGTTTGTCTCCGCCCACAAGCAGGATTCCTCACAGACAGATCATATGCAGTAATAATACATCAACATTCTGCTGGATCATCAGCGTGACAGACGAGTGTGTTCTTCAGCTGTGTGTGTGAGTGTGAGTGTGAGTGTGTGTGTGTGTGTGTGTGTGTGTGAGAGAGAGAGAGTGTGTGTGTGTGTGTGTGTGTGTGTGTGTGAGAGAGATTATTTTTCTGACTCCATTGGCAGAAAAACTCTTATTTTTGCTAATTATTCCAGAAAACAAGACTTGATATCTTGATAACTAATTTTTACAGTATTTATTAATATTAAATATTTATATACAGTGCACAGCATAAATGAGTACACCCACTCTGATTAAATATAAAAGATGTATTTTCTTAATGATCACTAATATACTTGGTCTCTTGAGACCAGAGTATGCATTCCCAGAAGTCTCTATTTTGTAATTATGGGCTCTGGAAGAGGTTAAATGAGTTTATTGTGCTTTGGCTACTCAACCAAGTGTAATATTCTAGTACTTAGTATGTCCTCCAGAACTTGAAGTACACTGCTCTGACTCTTCTTGGCACTGAGTGTACAAGTTCATGACACATGTTCACATCTGTGCTGTTTAACTCCTGGAGGACCTCCTTGAATGCCCTGGTCTTTAATGGGGAGTGTTGCTCAGCTCGTCTCTACAGAATCCCCCACAGCTGCTCAAGAGCGTTAAGCTTGAGTGAAATACATGTCCACTGAAGGATTTTCACCTTGGGAGAATGAATATCTTCATTGTCATGCTGAAAAAATGCCCAATAATGCAGGGAATGAGGGGAGGGTAGCATCTTCAGTTTCAGGTTTTTGTATTACATCACACAGTGGTGTGTGAATTCATGCCAGCATTGATAAAGCACAACTCCCTCACACCTTCAGCTCTCATTCATCCCTATAGAAGAGCTGTACTACCACTGAACGCCACTGTGGGAACCAGGCACTTCTCTCTGTACTCCTCCTCCAGCAACACCAGAACATGTTGGATGCTGTTAGAGCCGAAATGATTGACTTGGTCTCTTGAGACCAGAGTATGCATTCCCAGAAGTCTCTATTTTGTAATTATGGGCTCTGGAAGAGGTTAAATGAGTTTATTGTGCTTTGGCTACAGTCGGTAGTTCTGGTGTGGATAAACAACCATGCATGTCACTTCTGCATGCTGCATCTTACTCTGTGAGACACAACATTTTATCACTTTGATAAGAAAATTGTATTTTCTTGAATAATTTTAACATTCTTCTTTGGTAACTGATCAAGCAGGCTTACTGGAATATTATATCTCTAAAAAACCATAACATGTCTTCTAAGCAAAGAGGCATTGCTGAATTTGTTAAGTTTCAGAGGGGGTGTACTCATTTATGCTGTGCACTGTATATATATATATATACACACACATAACATTTATTTTAACATTATATATTTATTTAGTATGTATATATATATATTATACTTTGTACGAAAGCCTTTGTTGGTGATGACAGCTGTCTGGAGAAACTAGTGGCATGCATTGCTCAGGTGTGAGTTTGGCTCATTCTTCCACACAAACAGTCTTCAAATCTTGTTTGGATTTGGGTGTTTGAGATCACTGTCCAGCCTTGTTTCATCTTCATCATCCTGGTTCTGTAGGTGTTGGCACTGAAGCTAATATACATTTCCACTGACGAGGGGCAGGATTGCTTTCTAATTACTGATAGATTTCCAAACATTCATTTTGCCATCAATTGTAATAATCCAGTGAGATTTTTGTTACTATTAAAGTTAGCTTAGGTCCATTAAATAATATGAACCGATACAACTAAAGCTCAGCTGATTTTTTTTCGAGCTCATTAGATGTGATGTTATGGTGCCATTACAGCTGAAACCAGTTCAGACCAGCTTCAAAACCACAGACCGTGTGATGTACTACTCCTCAAAACCAGTTAAGAATTCATGATTGCTTTTTAAAGAAATGCTCAATGCAAGAACTCGGACATCACTTTATGTCAGCGAGAGAAAGGCGTCTGCTGCTGCATTTACTCACAGACTCAGACGGGTGTGTTTGTGGTCAGACTCGAGTCTCCTGTGCTCCTCACGTCTTCAGATCTTCTGCATCCACACACACACAGCTTTATGTCTTTAGGAAACGAAACGTTCTGATTAAAAGAGGAAGAAGAGGATGTGCACTTCTCTTTTGCCTCTTATTTTTATTCACAGTTTAAGGAACTGTTTGCGGTCGCATGTAATTGTGTTTTGTTTGATGTAATGAGGTCTCGGGTCATTATTGGCTTCAGTTTGGTGTCTGCGTTCATCAGGAGAGGAGAAATGAGTCTCAGTATGTGCGCACATAAAACAGCTGGCTTTAAACTGTTTACTGCTGCAAATCAAAACATCAGCATCATTACTCTAGTCATTAATACTAATACATGTAACTTTTGATCACTATTAAAGTTAGCTTAGGTCCATTAAATAATATGAACCGATACAACTAAAGCTCAGCTGATTTTTTTTCGAGCTCATTAGATGTGATGTTATGGTGCCATTACAGCTGAAACCAGTTCAGACCAGCTTCAAAACCACAGACCGTGTGATGTACTACTCCTCAAAACCAGTTAAGAATTCATGATTGCTTTTTAAAGAAATGCTCAATGCAAGAACTCGGACATCACTTTATGTCAGCGAGAGAAAGGCGTCTGCTGCTGCGTTTACTCACAGACTCAGACGGGTGTGTTTGTGGTCAGACTCGAGTCTCCTGTGCTCCTCACGTCTTCAGATCTTCTGCATCCACACACACACAGCTTTATGTCTTTAGGAAACGAAACGTTCTGATTAAAAGAGGAAGAAGAGGATGTGCACTTCTCTTTTGCCTCTTATTTTTATTCACAGTTTAAGGAACTGTTTGCGGTCGCATGTAATTGTGTTTTGTTTGATGTAATGAGGTCTCGGGTCATTATTGGCTTCAGTTTGGTGTCTGCGTTATAGAGGAGAAATGAGTCTCAGTATGTGCGCACATAAAACAGCTGGCTTTAAACTGTTTACTGCTGCAAATCAAAACATCAGCATCATTACTCTAGTCATTAATACTAATACATGTAACTTTTGATCGTCAGTAAAAGCATTACCATAATTTCACTGCGGTAAACGGTCAAGCAATTAACATTTTTAACCTAATAAATTACATGATGTGCCAATTAATTATTAAATGAATCGCAAATTAATCTCGTATCAATTCTGGCTGAGAAATGAACCTCCAAAAGATCATTTAGAGATCATTTACAGCACTGAAAAAGTAGCAGTAGAAAGAAATGTTTTCATTCAACTTTGCATGAATAGTGATAATAAACTGAATATTAATGTTCATTTTTAAATGAATATTGAAATACGGTGGCAAGTCCCTGTCATTGAATCATTCATTCACCAGATTCATTCAAACAGCTGATTCATTCAGAAATGAAGCTTTATAAATGAGTCACTGAATCATTGACTCACTCGATTCATTCAGTAAAGAATCACCGCTGTGTGTTGATCAACAGTTCTGCTGTGGCTTTCAACTATTTTCATTTGCGAAACAGACGATATTGTGTCTAAAATGTAACAATATGAACTTCTTGTTAATTTAACTGTTGTATAAATGAATCTCATGTTTGCAGTGGCGCTCATATAACTGCATTCTAATAGACTCCATCACACGTTAAATCGACAGCTTTAATTTGAATACAAATTTTCATACTATTAATAGTAATAACGTTATGAAATATTATTAATATAGTGCGTTTCACTCACCGGCTCATTTCATCGGTGATCTTCCTGACGTGTCGTCAGCGATAACTATAACAATAACTACCAGTAACCATAATGATAATAAAACAATAACTATAATGATAACTGTAATGATAATATAATAATAACTACAGCAATGATTGACTATAAATGTTATTTCCGCAATTATTATATGTTGCAATCACACTTATAGCAAAATGTGGTAGTTGTGTATGTTGTTTCAGGGTTGGCATCATCTGAGGTCCTCTGAGGGGTTGGCATCATCTCTTCTCAGGTGTTCTGGATCCAGACTGAAGCTTGTGTAAATCCTAGTTACCACGGGATGTCAATCCCGTGGCAGAAACAGAGAAACAAATAGAGACATAATTAGTGTAGCTGCTGTTCCAACCAAGCAAAATTGATTTGTTTAACCCAAGCTAAAGAATAATAATGTGCATTTGATCAGATATAACTGCAGTACAAGCTTATGATATGCATTATTTGAATGCTTGGCCAAAGAGATGTGTCTTTAATCTAGATTTAAACAGAGAGAGTGTGTCTGAACCCCGAACGTTATCAGGAAGGCTATTCCAGAGTTTGGGAGCCAAATGTGAAAAAGCTCTACCTCCTTTAGTGGACTTTACTATCCTAGGTACTACCAAAAGTCCAGAGTTTTGACTATGAAGCCAGTGTTAACCTTAAATCAGTTTAGCTCCTAATAACTCATAACATCATGAAGTTTGATCGCTGATCTGTCATTCCTGATGAAGACACTATCCTGATAAGACCCTCGTTCACTATTTTTACTCCTCACTAAACCCTCATTCACTATTACATTCCCTTACAAAAATTAACCATGGTTTTAGCTATTACAAATAAAACCAAAAAACCTACTATAGTTAAATCATGGTAACCACAAATTAACCATGGTCTTGCTAGGCTAACCATAGTTTAACCATGGTATTTGTAGTAATTTTTTTTATTTTATTTTAAATATTACCTTATATATCCAAAACTGTAATTTTTCTCACACACACACACACACACACTCTCTCTCTCTCTCTTCTCTCTCTCTCTCTCACACACACACACACACACACTCTCTCTCTCTCTCTCTCTCTCTCCTCTCTCTCTCACACACACACACACACACACACACTCTCTCTCTCTCTCTCTCTCTCACATCTCTCACA
>NW_015666239.1:49855-68740 GCF_001515625.1 Sinocyclocheilus rhinocerous
CACACACACACACTCTCTCACACACACACACTCTCTCTCTCTCACACACACACACACCTCTAATAAAATATTACCCTTTTTAGACATATATTTTGAAGTAAAGAGTAAAGAAAATACTATACAAAACTTATTGAAACAATAATTATTTACCCTTGTAAGACTCATAGGTGACCTATTTTTGTCTCAAAAAAGTGAGTTGTGACTGAAAGTGATTTCTATTGAACTGCAGCTCAGACTATTTCAAATATAGTGAATTAAGCTACAAACTCCATCATTATGCACAATGTTTCCATTGAACGTGTATTTTGAGCCGCATGGAAATATTGATATTCTATTTGTAAACACCATACTTTTTTGCTTATTAGAAAGCATCTGCTAATGTGAAATCTGAAGCACGTCACTGTTAATATTCAGTCGTGAACATCACGCTTGCATTGAGTTATAGCTCGGTGTGTTTGAGCATGATAACGTGCTTCATCTCAGTGACAGCTGCTCAGGTCTGATCACGAGGTCTAACATCTAATACAGTCAGATACTCCTCATTGAAATGTTGCTTGGACGTTCATGACTCTCCTGTTGTGAATAACCAACCTCTGGACATTAGATCCTCACTCATTCATATTCAGACTCATCTTTTCTCTTTGCTCTATGATCTCATGTAATTCCAGTTGTGAACGAGAAGACCGCTAACCCTGACTTTCCTAAAGAGGAAATATTGAGAAATGAATGACATTGATCAGAAAAGAGAAAGCTGGCAAATTTCCCATCAGTCCCTCCATTGATGTAGTAGAAAGTTTCTGAACTAATTCATTGCCAAGGTAATGTAAGTACAGCAAATGTACCACAATTATCAGTAACTAAAACCATTAAAAAACTCACAACTTGAAATAAATTAACTGAAATAAAATATTAAAAAACCTTACTATAACTTTTATGTCAGCTAGTTACCAAGGCAACATTTCCCATTTTCAATTAAGTATAAGTACTAAAATTAAATACACTAAAACAAAACAAAAGATTAAAAACTATATGGACATAAAAACTAAACATTTTTTTTTACAAAAACTAAAAAATTATCAAAATAAAATCCAACTTTAAATATTAACAGAAATGACGATAGCATATTAATAATACTAAAACAACACTGAAATCTACATTAAAATATTTTAATAATGCAAATATTAAAACCTTTGCAATATAATGTGAATGATTGCGGAAACCATCAGTCTGTGAAAAAGCTCCGTGTATCGTTATTAGTAGAGATGTAACGATTCGCACTCACGATTCAATTCGATTCACGATTTTTCTTTAACTAAATGAGATTTAAGACAAATTATAAATTAAATGTGTCCTTTTATTATTGCTTGGACAAAATACTGCACATTTCTTTGTGAAATTGAAATATAATACTATAATAATATACTAATATAGCACTTGCATATTATTGCTCTTTTGTTGGTTTTGATTGCTTCTATTGTCCTCATTTGTAAGTCGCTTTGGACAAAAGCGTCTGCTAAATGACAAAAATGAAATATAATGCAAATGTAAATAACAAAACTACATTGAAATTTTAAAACAAGCCCCAAATCAAATAAATAACTTCACATAAACAAACTAAGGCTTTGTCTGTGCTGCGTTTACGACTTACCTTAAATCGCCTCGGTAAAAACGGATAAACTTTGTTTTTAATATCCTCCTCCTTTTTTTCTAATTTTTCCTAATTTTCCTTAATTTAACTAGTATGAGAGCGCAACCATGCTCTAAATGTGTTGGCATAGCAACGTGATACTTCCTGATTCCTTTTCCGCCGGTCCTATGAAGGCCGTCTCGTTTAATTCTAGGTAGAGGACACTTCATATATGCGTCCTACAGAGGAAGCGACCTCCGGAGGGCGCAGCCTTCTAAATGAGACACAGCAATGATACAGTGTTTCCTTGGTTACCGCTGTAAACAAAGCAGTGCTGCACTTATGAACAGCAATGATACAGTGTTTCCTTGGTTACCGCTGTAAACAAAGCAGTGCTGCACTTATGAACAGCAATGATACAGTGTTTCCTTGGTTACCGCTGTAAACAAAGCAGTGCTGCACTTATGAACAGCAATGATACAGTGTTTCCTTGGTTACCGCTGTAAACAAAGCAGTGCTGCACTTATGAACAGCAATGATACAGTGTTTCCTTGGTTACCGCTGTAAACAAAGCAGTGCTGCACTTATGAACAGCAATGATACAGTGTTTCCTTGGTTACCGCTGTAAACAAAGCAGTGCTGCACTTATGAACAGCAATGATACAGTGTTTCCTTGGTTACCGCTGTAAACAAAGCAGTGCTGCACTTATGAACAGCAATGATACAGTGTTTCCTTGGTTACCGCTGTAAACAAAGCAGCGCTGCACTTATGAACTTTAATATGCGTTATACAGAGGCAAGAGGAAAATAAAAAATACCATCTAAACTTTTCTAAAGACAGTAAGTTCCCCTCAGACATACATTCATATAAACTCCTACCCCTAACTGAATCGCGATTTGTTCAGCATCTCAAACTATTTGAATCGTCGCATATTTGACTCTATTTTCAACCGGCTCGCTGTTAATCGTTACATCACTAGTTATTATACTGCAGCAGTTTTTATCTGATGAGAGATCTTGGAGTGAAGAAGCTCTGAAATCTTCTGCTGCGACTTCAATGTTTTAGCGAGAAATACTGCGTTCTTGCACACTTTTACAGTAGTATAACAGAGAAGGACTGGACGGTGAGGCTTTCTGATAAAAACATCAATAACTGCTGAATAAACAGAAGCTCGGCGCAGAGCTCTGCAGATGTTGATTTAATTACACGTTATTAATCTCGCCGGCACAGAGCCGAGTCACACCGTTACCCGACCTCCATATGAAGAAAAGCAGTCCTTTATCATGCACTCCAGCAGCTCCAGCTCCAGAAGAGCACCAGCAGGTGGAGGATCTTTCTTCTGCCACATTACTGGAGGAGGAAAACACAGAAGAATGGAGATGAGCTGAACAGCAGGGTAATGCAGCAGACAAACAGCTAATAAAAGCATCGGCTTCACGAACCGTGGACTCCTCGCTGAAATATAAAGCCTGATCAACGAAGAGCAACGCCAGAGCGTCTATACAAGCGTGAAAAACCCCGAACCGACTCTCGCCAGCTTTTGAGAAAGTTGATCATTTGGTGTAAACATTGATTGATTCTCAAACTGAAATAAAAATGGACTTGCACCAGTAAACACTGAACAGCTTTCAGACTTCCACACCTATTTCTAAAAGGAAAAAAAAATATATATATATATATATAGTTTATTTAAATGTGCAAAACTGTTGTTCTTTTTATTTCCCCAGTACGAATATATTATTAAAAAACTCAAAAAAAATAAAACTAGAATTGACATGTTTGCATAATGTGTTCTGTGTATATTTATTATGTATACATGCATATACACTTCAGAAAAATATGTTCTGTTCATATATTAAATATATTTATATATATATAACATGTAAATATATACATGCAAATATTTTCAATATATATATATATACACTGTGTGTATGTATATGCACATAATAAATATACACAGAACACACACATATATTATGTAAACAAAACTTTTATTGTGGCTGATTAATCGTTTGACAGCACTACAGAAAACACAAGCGTTCAACTTATTAAAAACATGACAGTGGATCTGCTGAGGTGCGTATGTCTTTAAAAACAAAGAAATGAACAAAAAAACATGCTGTCTATTCCCACAATTCACAGAGGAGACAGAACCAACTGAATTACACAGCTGCTTTACCAATTATTTACACAAAGCAGGTTGTGTTTGTCACGAGACGGCGAGTGCCAGCTGCTGAAGAAAGGGACTGAATAACGGGAAAAGTCCATCTGAAGTGGAACACAAAGGAACCAATAAACGGAGATAAAAAAATAAAGAACAGCAGAGTTCCGGCTGTATTGTGATCTGTTCCAGTCACTCAGCTGCGTTCTGAGTTAGGATTGGAGCTCAAACGCCCGGCGTCTTGTGGTCTTCTCATTGTTTTTGGAGAATGAGAGCCGGACCAATCCACACGACTGAGCTCCAGCACACGGCTCGTCACTGCAGGAGACACAATATTCACCCATCAGTCATCAGGATCCCTTTACACTGCAGGGGTTACTGTCTGTTGCATCATCTGTGGGTCTCAGCTGCGTTCTGAGGAGTTAGGATTGGAGCTCAAACGCCCGGCGTCTTGTGGTCTTCTCATTGTTTTTGGAGCATGAGAGCCGGACCAATCCACACGACTGAGCTCCAGCACACGGCTCGTCACTGCAGGAGACACAATATTCACCGATCAGTCATCAGGATCCCTTTACACTGCAGGGGTTACTGTCTGTTGCATCATCTGTGGGTCTCAAGCTTCACTGAACCAGAAGTGTGTGCAACAACACCAGCAAACAGCGCCCGAGTGATAGCAGTGTTTTAATGGCCGAAGCGGCTGATATCAAGCTGATTATATATAATCATATCACAATTTAAAGCTATTGCATGTATTTAAATAATACATGCAATAAATTAATATTTACTTATTAAAATAATCTGAAATACTGAATTAGAAAATTAACTGAATTTAACTTAAAATAAATCTGTAAAAAAATACTATAGTTATTCTATAATCCTATTACAATATTTTTTTCCACACACACACACACACACACACACACAAAAAAAATAATTTAAAAAATGCAAATAAACACTTTAACCAACAAATTGGACTTGGTGTTATGTGACCCTGGAGCACGAAACCAGTCATAAGGGTCAATTTTTCAAAATTTAGATTTATGCATCATCTGAAAGCTGAATAAATAATCTTTCCATTGATGTATGGTTTGTTAGGATAGGACAATATTTGGCTGAGATACAACTATTTGAAAATCTGGAATCTGAGGGTGCAAAAATATCTAAATATTGAGAAAATCATCTTTAAAGTTGTTCAAATGAAGTTCTTAGCAATGCATATTACTAATCAAAAATTAAGTTTTGATATATTTACGGTAGGAAATTTACTTAGTCCACCACTAGTAAAGTGAATTTCACACTTCTCCAGTGAATTATGATTATGACTTAAAGCAACTAAAGTTATCCAGCCAATAATAATAATAATAACGAGATATTTAACAAACACAAGGCCAGCTTTAAAACACTCTGTTTGCTATGTACAGATGAAACACACATTTCTAACAATTTGACTAATTTTAAGAAACACTGAACTCCTAGTTCCCAAGCTGAACCCTGCGGAGGAGGAAGAGGCAGGATCATCATCATCAGGTGTGTGTTTCTACAGCAGCACTGGGCAACTCTGGTCCACTTTCCTGCAGAGCTTCGCTCCAAGCTTGACGAGTTCAGCAGATCCTGAGGAGCATGAGGAGCGTGAGGAGCGAAGCTCTGCAGGGTCTGGAGGAACAGAGTTAGGGTTACCTGCGTCACCTACACTGAGATCTGCAGACAGCGCTTTCCTCGGCAGCTTCCGGATCCCTGCCGGAGTCTAGACAGAGGACCAACACACTTTATATTCATGCAGATTTACATTGTGTTTATTTGTGAGCCGTGCTGGCAGAATGAGGGTGAATGCGCACGGGTGAAAAATAGAAAAAAAACGAAAAATGTTAAATTTGAGGTTTTCTCAAACATGAGTTCATTAAGCTCTCGTCTAGTGACCCCAGTGCTCCAAATAGTAATTAAACATCTAAAAGTATCTTTATTTGTAGGTGTTCTGAGAGGAGTATCTTGCGCTCTATCCCACATATACACAGATTTACAGCAGGCTAAATATATTGAAGTATTCACACAAACATAATCTGCTATATCTCGAGTGAAACATCGGATGTGTAACATTATATTAGATCCGTGCATTACACTGTGTCTTAATACAGACCGTCTGTCTCATTAATATTAATCTAACGATAAAAGAAAAGAGGGAATCACTCGCTGCTTGATTGAACTGCTTTTGTAGTTTTAATAATCTATTTATTTGTAATGAACACACTTAAGTGATTTTCACATTTTACTATTTGTTTTTCTGACTTGAATGCTTATGTTTAGATGTAAAATGAAAAATAAAATACACTTGTTTCTTTATATTTGTTTATTTTTTGCATCAGTTCTTATAACAACAAAGATAAAATAAATAATAGCTATACTGTGATTATTAATCTAGTAATTATTATTAAGAAAAGAAGTGGGGGGGAAAGATGTAATGTTGCTGATTCCAACAAATCATACATCATTTTGAACAGAGAATGTAAAAATAACTCCTTTTTGAAAATGTGCTCATTGTGACTCATTTTGCCAGCACAGGTCACAATTATATATTATATTGATAATTTATTCAAACTCTGGCAAGTTAAAGTGGCCAAAAATGGCATTCTAAGCTTCTGAAGTAGCATGTTAATGAGATCTGGATTGTGATTGGTGGGCTGACCTGACTGGACAGCGTGGGCGGGGCTTGAAGTAACGGTGGGCGGATCTGAGGGCTGTACGGGAAGCGCATGTCACCTGACACAACAACACACCTGATGATCCTCAAAACATCCTCAACACTATTACACACCAGACAGGACCAGAGGACTCACCCTGTCCTGAAACCATGGATCTGGAGAAGTGAGGCATGATGGGAACAGTGTTGAGGCTCGGACTGATGCTCTTTACGTTAGTGAGGTGTGTTGATGACGAGCTTCCCAGCTGAGGACTGCTCTGTGAACAAACCGTTACACATCCAGATGATGCTGCGGAAAATCTGCTTACCATCAGTTCATCAGAGATCAGGATGAGTTTGTTTCTTCATCAGGTTTGTAGAAAGAGATTTACAGCACATTTCCATTTTTGGGTCAACTATTCTTTTGACATAACATAAGAGCATACTGAGGTGCATTAGTGATTTTGTATTTGTCAGATCTGCACATTTTGCTGTTAAGAGTTTCGCCACAAAAACAAATGCTTTCAGCGTTTCACACTGAATTAGAAAAATGAAATACTGTATTTTTGAGCGTAATGTGGTGCGTTCTTACTTGTGACGGTTCCAGACCGTAGAAGTCGCCGGGCTTCTGTGAGTGTGTGTGATCGGAGCTGTAGTATTTGTTGTGTTTCCACTGCGGTGGTGAATGAGACTGAGGCTGCTGGGACACAGGTAACGTCAGGTGCATCATCACCATTCCACCTGCTGCTGGGGGCGGAGCTCCTACACACACACACACACACAATTACAGCACACACACGCACACACACTCACCACACAATGCCTTCAAAACCATTTACAACATCAGAATCATAACACAAACTGAGCCGTTACTGTTCTGGGACCGTATTCACAAAACATCTTCAGGCTAAAAGTAGCTCATAACTCGCCGATTTAGGAGCAACGAGCTCAGCCCCGCCCCCTTACTCTGAGCTCAAGACTTCTCTCTGTTCCTTAGTAAAAGTTAGTCTCAGCAGCTTTGTGAATAGGTTTTAAGAGAAAACTCTTAGCTAAAAACCTTTACTGTTACTTAGGAGAACTCTTAGTGGTAAGATCAAATGTTTTGTGAATACGGACCCAGGTCTTTTATTCTGACACCTTCACTTTGTGAGAACCATAACAATGAACATTAGGAAAATTATGAAGCCACAGTCAAAGCAGCGTTATTTTAGTTAACTAAAAAAAAAAAAAAATTGTGACTTGAAATAAAATAAATGTTAAATTAAATTACATATTTTTAAAAAATGATTTCTGCAAGTTGCCAAGGCAACGTTTCTCATTTTTGTCCAGTTTCACTTGAAGAACAAAAATAACTGAAACTAAATTAACTAAAATAAATAACTTATACAGACATGATAATAAATAATTCATAAAAATGACAATTACTAAAATTTTAACTAAAAGTGAAAAGTATTCATTATTGCGATACGGATCACATCACAGTTTGAAAGCAGTGCAGAGGAGCAGAGGAAGATGCGTATGGGTTTGTACCTGAGCACTGCTGGGTGGGAATCTGTTGCGAGCCGCAGGGTGCCGTGGTGCTGTGGAGTGGCATCTGCTCCGCTCGTGGAGGAGGCAGGAACCCCACGGAGGAGCTGAGGAGACCAGCACATGCAAACACATGAGCATGTCACCTACACTCAGCTCACACTAGGGTTGGGCACTGAATTCAGAACCCTTAAAGGCACAGTTCACCCAAAAACGGAAATTCTGTCATTAATCACTCACCCTCGTGTCCTTCCAAACCCGTAAGATCTCACGCTCGCGTATCCGCCGTAAGGTCAGAGAGCTCTCGGATTTCATCAAAAATATCGTCATTTGTGTTCTGAAGATGAACGAAGGTCTTACGGGTTTGGAACGACACAAGGGTGAGTAATTAATGACAGAATTTTCATTTTTGGGTGAACTGTCCCTTTAAGGGTACTGACCGAATTGCGACGGCACTACCTTCGCATTAAAGTTAAATTTCTAGGGCCATATGGTTTCTGCGAAAACGTGGATGGAATCACGGAGTCCATTCGTAAAAACGGAATTTACTCATGCCATTGGAATTCGTCAATTTTTGGATGAATAAATCAAAAGTAGGTCTGTCACTTAATTCGAATCGTGATATGGACTAGTGTCTGTGAATATTAAAATGCAAAAAGACGGTTTAAATAAGCATGTTTCGCTCTCCAGAGCTGCTGTGAGAGTCACCTCATGAGAATTTTACAGCTTCATTTGAGAAAACTAGCATATATATATACATGTAACAAATATATTACTCTTGTATTACTTTTGTACTGTATACCGTACGTCTTTATATATTCCATTTTCTGTCAAATTTAAATAAAACAATTCAATTATTAAAATAAATATTACAACCAGATTAACCACTTTATTTGAGAAAAAAATGAATACAATTATTATTAAAACTTTTTTAAAGGAATATGCACGCAATTTTTCTTCCATGTATTAATTTTGACAGTAAACTTCTGTTAGTTTGCCAAAAATAAAAGGGTTTATTAGGGATTGTAGGGTCCTATTGTTCAAAATGTTGAAATAGCTTTAATAAGGACATGAGCCGTGTGACGCAGCTGCGAGGAGCCGCTTCATGAAGGATGTGCTGCCGTGAGATCGCTCTCCTCTCGGGACCCGCCGCGTTATATTAAGACCGGCTGCATTATAAATCATCTCGAGCGTGGCCTACTAAAGTCCAGTCCCGAGAGACGACCGCTTCCTAACCTGTGCAGATACAGCCCTTTTACACACCAATGAGATGGTCTCATTTTGAGTTTATTCAGCAGAAGATGACATCAGTCTGAATTTATTATTCTAAAAAATATATATGAACATTCGTCAGCAGACACATGGAAAATTGTTATGAATTCAGCAGTTTTTTACAATAGAGTCTCACAGCTCAACTCCATACACTCAATGAGCTTCACATTCATTATTCCGTGCATTTTCTGTTTTACGCCGGCGGATTGTCACAATAATGTGTGCTTTTATTGTAATTATGACACTCCAAATCTGTTTTGGAAATCGGTGTGCATAAATGATTTATTTTTTACTCCCCAGCCCTGAATGTCACTGTAACGCTCTCGGCTCCTTTTGAGATGGGCATTTATGCATATGACAGATGCTTTATTCCAAAGTGACTTGCATTGCATTTAAAGTGCAAATCTGATCAGTTCATGCATTCCATAGGAATCGAACCCGTGACCTTGGCGTTGCTAGTGCAATGCTACAAAAACGAGTAAAAGATCTTAAAAAAAAAAAAAAAGATAAAATATAATAAAACAGCATCTGTAGTAGGGCTGCACAGTTTGAGGAAAACATCTAATTGCAATTATTCTGATAAAAATCAGTATGGCTCCAAAATAATAATAATAATAATTATTATTATTATTAGTAGTAGTAGTAATACTACAAAGATATATATTTCTTTTGTAATACTTCACTGTAAAATAAGAAAAGAGTTAAGAGTTTTGAAGGTTGGCTCTTGTTTTGTTCCTAAATGCATATTAAAGCGACCCAAACTCAGAGATGGAGTTCATGTGGATTATTTACTGTGAACCGAGCCGCTGTGAGATGCTGAAAACACGAGCTGCTCATGTGTAAATGAACACAGCAACACGCTTCACTCTGAAACACAAGCACATATGTGACCCTGGAGCACAAAACCAGCCATAAGGGTCAATTTTTTTAAATTGAGCTCCTTTTTATAATTAAATTATTGCCTTTGCGATTTGAGAATTGCAACCCAGCCATATTGCAATTTTGTTTTCTTTCAATTAATCACGCAGCCTAATCTGTAGTTTCTAGAAGATCTGAATGAATCCTAGTGCTTGTGCAGATGAAATAAATGGTGCAGTTTGTTGTGAGTGAATGAGTGCATGTACCTGCCGGCGCTCTGCTGGTGGGGAGGGAAGATGCTGTAGTACACGGGCTGCTGATACGTCTGCTGCGGCACGGACACCTGACACAGAACACATTCACAGCCACAGCTTTAGAATCACTAATGATGTGATTAACTCTGCTGCAGGGATGGAACCATTACCAGCTTTTAATTATCATTAAAACCGTATTTGATTACCGTGATTTGAACAGCTGAGGATAAATAAATGCTGTCCAGCATAAAGCACAGTTTTCAGTAACAGTCTCCAGCACATTTTAGCAATACCGTGATAATACTGATAACCGTGATAAGAAATTTTCACACCGATACATCTCTACTCTGCTGACAGAGTCATTACATGCTCCCAGAATGCCGCGTTCACCTGATAAGATGGCTCTGAAGGATACTGGACCATCATGCCTTGCATCTGATTCTGCGGCGGCGTGCATCTAATCATGTTGTGGTAGTTCTGCTGCTGATTTGGCATCACAGTTTGGTAACCTGAAGAAACGTACAGAAACGACTGAAACACGACAATACGAGAACTTCAACAGCAACACGTGAAACCAAACAGAAGAAATATGACAGAAAAACCCAATAAACCATTTACTGTTCACTGACAAAACAAAATCAGTTTTTTAATCAAATCGAAAAATTTTATCTAATCAAAAAAAAGTTTTTAAATTAATAATAAAATGCAGATACAGAAAATTATAAATAAAATGCAGATACATAAAAATTTCTAAGAAAATGCATAGTTTTTAGTAAGTGAATGAAACTGAATTCTTTAAGATCCTCATTTACACGTCATTTATTTATTAATTTTTTCTTATTTTTTTACAATTATATTTTAATAAATATAATATAGAATTTTAAAATATACGTATTTTAAAATAATGTTATTATGTTATATATGTTAAAATAATGTTAATAATGTCACAAAAATTTCGTTTTGTGTTTGGTTATTTTGGACCCGGTATGTATGGAGTACCATTAGTGTCAAAAATACTTTTTGTAGAATTATCCATGAACTTAAATTATAGTCAAAAAACACTTTTCCCAACATCTCACACACTTTTGGGACTGAATTTTGTTGATGAATATGAATACGTTTGCTTATTGACGAACCACTGCAGCATGAAAAACTGATTTTCTTCATCTGAAAGTGAAATTATTTATTTTTTCATATTTTTTACAATTATATTTTAAGAAATGTAGTCATTTTAAAATAACGTTATTTTGGACCTGGTATGTATGGAGTACCATTGGTGTCAAAAATACTTATATAATATGTTTGTTTATTGACGAACCACTGCAGAATGAAAAACTGATTTTCAGTCAAATTAAAAAGTAAAATTAAAAATAATTAATTTGGACTGGTTTTAAGTAATTATGAGCTATAAATTCAAAGGAATTTAATTAAATTCCATTCACTCCTATGGTGTCAATACTGTAATTCTTAAATTATATGTTCTTATAAATGTCATACAATGATAAACTTCAATGAAGTAATTGACAAAAACATAAATATATTTTGCATCAGTTTTTTTCATTCATGTATGATTTGAATTTCAAATAATTTCTCAATTTATTACTTAATAAAAAACGTGAAAATGCAGTAATAACAGGTTACATTGAAAAAAAGACAGAAAAATTACCGTTTTATAAAATTATGATTCTTCAGGTCCAAATGGAGCAGGAATGTGAAAATAGTACACAAATTTTGAATGCATTCTGAGTTATTCAAATACTTATATCACAAGTGTCTGTAATCTCAAATCTATGAATTTAGATTCATGTCAGAACAAGCTAATGATACCCTTACTAGCGAAACGCTTTAAATCACTAGTGATCTCAGCAAAACAGCAGCGTTAAATTGCCTCTCATTATCCGAACACACGCGCTCCCCAAATGACAATAGCTTTTATAATGGCTGCGACGTCACGTCTTTGATAGCTTCTGCGTGTCAGCGTACGAACAGGCATTAATTTACACGCGCGGCCCGTTATGAGCAGGGTAATTTGCATTGGTGTCAAGGTTATCGGGGAGCGTGTGACCTCCTCTCCGTGGAGGAGCTGCTGGCTTTTGGCCAAAGGGACGCAATCAATTTAGCCCAGATGAGAGCAGAAGTGGGACAAAGGAAGTGGACGGCCCGCGGCGAGGAGACGGCGAATGCGCGCTATTTTTAGCTCTGTTCTCTCACCTCCACTGAGGAGCAGAGCATGATGGGAATATTATATTAAACACTCCGGCTGAGCTTGCAGGTAAGAGAACAGGAGGAATGTTTTCACCGGATTTTCGCGTCAGGAGCATCTGAAGGGTTTCATTTCTGGGGCAAACATCATCATTCCGTCTCTACACACAGCATTCCGACATTATTCCAACATGCTCCTTCAAGATGCAAATGAAATGTACAACTAGAAACAGGTTATTCACATCTGTGTATTTTTAAACCCAACAGAAATCAGATCTCATCAGCTTCAAATCCGTCGCATTCAATCAGAATCAGTCTGAAATCTGTTTTTAATCAGTTTGACTGTTTTGAGACTTTGGAAATTTGGAGCATTAAGACTTTTTAATGTTTTAAAAAGTCTCTTATGTTTACCAATATTTATTTGATCAAAAATACAGTAAAAACAATAATATTCTAAAATATTATTACTTTTTTTGGAAACTGTGATACACTACCATTTAAAAGTTTGGGGTCAGTAAGATAAAAAAAATAAAATTAATACTTTTATTCATCAAGGACGCATTCAATTGATCAAAAGTGCCAGTGAAGACATTTATAATGTTGCAAAAGATTTCCATTTCAAATAAATGCTGTTCTTTTGAACTTTCTATTCATCTGTGAATCCTGAAAAATAAAATGCATCACAGTTTCCACAAAAATATTGTGCAGCACAACTGTTTTCAGCATTGATAATAATCAGAAATGTTTCTCGAGCAGCAAATCAGCATATTAGAATGATTTCTGAAGATCATGTGACACTGAAGACTGGAGTAATGATGCTGAAAATACAGCTGCGCATCACAGAAATAAATTACAGTTTAACAGAGATTCACATAGAAAACAGGTATGTTAAATTCTAATAATCACAATTTTACAGTATTGTTTTTAATCAAAAATAAACGCAGCCTTGGTGAACAGAAGAGACTTTAAAAAACATTAAAATAAGTACTAAAGACATACAGCAATAGTAACCAAACCAAGAGAGATAAGCGTGTTCAGCGTTTATTCACACAGCACACACTGAAGGCTTAATGTTGTGTGACCGTCAGACGGACTGGAGCGCAGCGTGATCCTGCAGAGACGAGTGTTCGAGGAGGAGTGAGGGGCTGGAAAAGAGACCGGTTCACTGTGAGAATCGTAGGGCGTCTCAGACAGTGCCTCGGCCCCGCATCCAGCCGCTCCGACAGCCCAAACGCTCCCATCAGCATCGTGAAAAGCTTCTCCAATTCAATCCAGTCAAGCATCTGTCGCGCACAAGAGAACAATACGGCTAAAACAAAACCTGAATTGAGCGTATTAAAGGGCCAAACGTGTTGTGCTGATATCAGTGCTTCATACAGGTCTGTGCTAAAGTCACATCAGATGCCTGACAGACACAACTGCTTTAAAGATACTTGATCCTGTCTTTTGCTTCAGTGAGCCGGGAGGAGACATCCGATCTAGATTCTCAAACACTCCTGCTGCAGATCTTGCAGTAATCCAGTGAGATTTTGGTTTGAACCAGGAGAAGGTCAGATCTCACCATCGAGTTCATCTGGGACAGAAACTACTGAGACTAAAGCCCAAATACACAGAAGAACTGTGGAAATGTCTTTTTTTTTACTTCAATGAAATGTACTATATTTTAGTTTGATTCAATATTTTGTATTTTCAGTGGCTTTTATAGTACTAAATTATATTTATGTAATTGTTATGATCTATTTATTACCTGTTAATCACATTTTGAGCATCAACCTGAAAATTAAATTTCCAGTTTAAACTGTCATACATCTTAAATGTTTTGGAGCGCAGACTTAAGTTTGGTCTCTTTTTAAAGAAGACACTTGATAATTATCTGAGGTAGATAATTCCTGAAAACTTTGAAAAATGTTTAAAAAGTGAAACAAGATGTTTTTGTTTTTTTTATGAAGTTCAAGTTTATTATTATTATGAAAAATGCACAAATTATATTTTAATATTTTATATGTAACATATAATTTACTCTAAAACTGCAAGAAAATCAAAGCCATAAATGTAGACTAGTTATGTTCCGAATTTGAGGTTGATATAAAACATGAGGTTTCAGTCAGATTTAGTTTGGCCGCAATACCAAGCAGAAATGAATGGAAATTAATTTCCAATGCGCTCATTTTTGACCGCAAACAGCACAAGTGTGACTATATTTTAGGACTATTTAACCTTTTCGAATCATGTCCATGTTTTTTTTGTTTTTTTGCATTCACATAGCAAGTGCCAAAACAGTTACAAAGTTTCAAAAACTAATTAAATTTGCTGCCCCAAATGATTGGAATGTGCTACAAAAGCTATTGAAACTAGAGACAAATATTCCACTATGTACATTTAAAAAATTACTATTAAGTGCTCTGACCTCGACCTGTAAATGTTTTAACTGAGATTTTATTTTATTTTTCTATGTGCTTTCATGTATTGTAATATATGTTTGTATGATTCTCAGGAGATATTAATTCTCCAGCCAGGATGTTATTGAAAATAAGAACTTGTTCTTAATTAGCTTGCCTGGTTAAATAAAGGTTAAACAAAAAATAAAATAAAAAAAAACACCAAAAGGGTTAAAGGGTTATTTCACCCAAAAATGAAAATTAGCCCATGATTTACTCACCCTCAAGGCATTCTAGGAGTATATGACTTTCTTCTTTCAGATGACTCCAATCGGAGTTATATTAAATATTATCCTTGCTCTTCCAAGCGTTACAACGGGAGTAGGCGGGTGTTTTTGTTCAACAGTCCAAAAGTAGTCAAATAAAGCGCACGCATCCGTAATAATAAAACGTGCCTCACATGGGTCCGGGGGTGAATAAATGCCTTCTGTAGCGAATTGATGCGTTTTTGTAAGAAAATTATCCATATTTAAAATGTTATAAATACTTTTTTCTCACTTCTGCTGACTGTCATATGTGCAAGCCGTTCCGGCGGATGATGTAGGACGTAAGCGTCGCGCACGCACCGGTGATTAGTGACAAATACGGAAACACAGTGGAGAGAGAACAGAACAAAACGGCGGTCACTAATTAGAAGCAAAAAACGAGGATTTGTAAAGAAAAATGTAGGAGGATTTCAATATAAGCCATGTGTGTTGTTTTCGCTCTGGTGCGTGTTGTTTCGCTTCGCTCTCGCGTGTGGTGTTTTCGCTCCCGCGTGTGGTGTTTTCGCTCTCATGTGTGTCATGTTTTCGCTCCGGTGTGTCGTGCTTTCGCTCCGGTGTGTCGTGCTTTCGCTCTCGCGTGTCGTGTTTTCGCTCTCGCGTGTCGTGTTGTCGCTCCGGTGTGTGGTGTCAGGCTGCCTTATCAGTGGCACACGGGATGCGATGATGATGTTGGTGTCATTCAGTTGAACCCAATGAATGTGGCACTGCTATGTTGTTCATTCAAAATATTGGGAAAAAAGAGAATATCAATGCGGAGAAGATCTTGTTTACGGCAAAACTGAAACCAAGCCATTCATACAGAACGCAGATTTATCACACTTTCTAGAGGGACATCTATCACCTTTGCACTCACGTGTCGCACAAGAGAGCCGCATGTTTAGAAAGCCATGTAAAATTAATGTAAGTTCAACTTTTAAAAAAACATGTCTCGAGACTTTATGCCATTTTTTCCCCATCCCACTGCATCTCAGTTTTTAAATAGAAAAAGTACTCTTTGTGATTGGTTTACGGTCCTTTGTATTAAACTATACATACATACATGATGCGGTTTTGTTTCTAATTGTTTAAGCAACTTAATTATATATGGTTTATAAACATTATTTTAAACATTATGCACTTTTTTCAAAGATAGCCGTGTTACTTTATTGCTTTGAATAAACGTGCATTAGTAATATTTTGCTCAATGCGCCCTCTTGTGGCCTCAGGAGAGAAGCCAGAAGCTTTTTTCCCCCTAACTGAAATTATGCCTTTTAAATTAGAATATAATTTGAATATTGATGATATTTAAGTACAAAATTCAAATTTAGTTTATCAGCCATTTTGACAGCCCTAGTGTGTGTGCAGTGATGTACCTGGCTGCTGCGCGGGTGCGGGAGGAATCTGACTCTGAGCGCTGTATGGCACTGAACCCATGGGCTGGTACAGCTGTCCAGACACCGGGAACTGGCTGGGCGAACAGTAACACGCCGGCATCTGTGACAGAAACAACACACAGTGAACTCCAGTGACACACAACACCTACAACCACTGAACTCATCACAGCTGCAGGGAGAGATTTCTGGGTCCATCCCAATACACGGTCCTGGCCACTTGAGGTCTGAATAACACTCTGAGTTCTAATAGCAAAGCCCTTAATGCACACTAAACACACTATCTAAAACAGCGCTTCGGAGCGCTTCCATATTTAAAGCTAAGCTTGTCTCATCATTCATCATATTCAGAAACACATGTGCCAGAAATTGTGCAACGTTGAGGAAAACTTTTCACTGAAGGTTAAACTAAATAATTCAGTAGTAAAATTGCTAGTAAAATTGGGTGCAAAAACTGCTGCACATTGCATTGGTGCAGAAGTGTGTATTTCGTAAAATGTATGCAACTGCTTGTAACAGCTAATTAGAAGCACTATAGATCATGACATACTCATAGATCGATTACAAAACTATACAGGTATTCAAGGGCAGGCTTTAAGATGGTTTAGATCCTACCTGTCCGATCGCTACCACTTTGTTTATTTAAACAGGGAGTCATCTCAATTATCACCAGTAAAGTATGGAGTGCCACAAGGATCTGTCCTAGGTTTGTCCTGTTTGATTACGCCATTAACTGAATTTTACCATACATTTCTGCCATATGTACATTAATTGGACATAGTCCGCACTGATAAGCTGCTACTAAATATATGGTAGAAACTTCATTTACTGTAAAGCTGCTTTGCAACAATTTGTATCGTGAAAAGCACTATACAAATAAACTTGAATTGAATAGAAGCACCACAATTAGACTGACGTTTATTACACAGGAACTACTTTGAAAGCTGGTTTCCGCCATGGAATTAAAATTGATATTTTTATTCTGTAGCTGAAATAAACATCCAGACATTTAAAAGTTTATTTTAAGGTTCAGTGTATTGAAAATGTAAATATGTAAAATAAGATTTGTAAAAATGTTGCATTTTTAAGTTCTATTGCATTCAGTTCTATTGATTTGATGGCAGACAATATCAGCTGATAAGAAACATCAACATGAATTGCTCTGAATAATGATGCTATTGTCTTCTTTAGAACTGTTTAACTGCTGAAATTGAGTTTTGTTTCATAATTCATGAATTTTGCAACATTAACTCCTATTGTCCTGTTAATTACTGTGAAGCTGCTTTGAATCCGTCTGTATTGTGTCCAATCAGTTATAATCAAATGCTCTACACAAACTTGCGCTCTTCATGTCCTCTTAAACACTTACATTTACACTAACGCCGTTTTAAAACGAAAACGATCCACGTCTACACTGGCGCTTTCACTGCGTTTCAGAAACGATCCCCGTCCACACTGTTCTCAGTTTTAACGTACATGTTTGCTTGAATTTATTTTCAAGATCAGGGGTAAACTATCTGTTGTTGCTTTCAGTATGGCTATAAGGTTACACAAAATAATATTCAAATTCACATTAGACACTTTTAGCATTGAATAAAGCACATAATAAGTACCTGAGATGATCTACTGTCATATGTGACCCTGGACAGTGTATTGTTGACTATTGCTACAAATATACCTGTGCTACTTATGACTGCTTTTGTGCTCCAGGGTCACATATTAGTTTGTATGTTGTTGTTCCAGCCGCGACGTCGCGGAAATAGAAACCGTTTCACCGCGTGTAGTTGGGACATGGTGTTAGATCAAGTATGTCATGTAAACAGACCCAACAAAAATTTGAACAAAGTGTTCAAATGCAAAGTTTTGGGACAGACCCCATGTGTGTGTAGTGGCTGTTTGAAATTATTTCTGAAGGTGCATTTGAAGAGTTTATTTGCAAAAACTGATAAACGCCACTTAAAAAAAAAAAAAAATGAACTGAGAGCCGTGCGTTATTCTCCACATATAGCGCGATCTGAACCCTAAACACGTTTCGTCAAAAAAGCCGGTATTGTCCACTTTAAGGCATCGCGAGTTCACGTTTTACTGCAGAAGCTGACAAGCGCCCTTGTTGTTTTTGAACAGAAGCCGATAAGTCCATTTTAGCGAATCAGCGCGCTGTATTCAGGTCAGGTGACAAGGCTACTTTCACTTTGAAAAGACGTGCTAGCTGAGAGGAGTTTCGTCAAAGCT
>NW_015666239.1:70400-81045 GCF_001515625.1 Sinocyclocheilus rhinocerous
ACTGTTTAACTGCTGAAATTGAGTTTTGTTTCATAATTCATGAATTTTGCAACATTAACTCCTATTGTCCTGTTAATTACTGTGAAGCTGCTTTGAATCCGTCTGTATTGTGTCCAATCAGTTATAATCAAATGCTCTACACAAACTTGCGCTCTTCATGTCCTCTTAAACACTTACATTTACACTAACGCCGTTTTAAAACGAAAACGATCCACGTCTACACTGGCGCTTTCACTGCGTTTCAGAAACGATCCCCGTCCACACTGTTCTCAGTTTTAACGTACATGTTTGCTTGAATTTATTTTCAAGATCAGGGGTAAACTATCTGTTGTTGCTTTCAGTATGGCTATAAGGTTACACAAAATAATATTCAAATTCACATTAGACACTTTTAGCATTGAATAAAGCACATAATAAGTACCTGAGATGATCTACTGTCATATGTGACCCTGGACAGTGTATTGTTGACTATTGCTACAAATATACCTGTGCTACTTATGACTGCTTTTGTGCTCCAGGGTCACATATTAGTTTGTATGTTGTTGTTCCAGCCGCGACGTCGCGGAAATAGAAACCGTTTCACCGCGTGTAGTTGGGACATGGTGTTAGATCAAGTATGTCATGTAAACAGACCCAACAAAAATTTGAACAAAGTGTTCAAATGCAAAGTTTTGGGACAGACCCCATGTGTGTGTAGTGGCTGTTTGAAATTATTTCTGAAGGTGCATTTGAAGAGTTTATTTGCAAAAACTGATAAACGCCACTTAAAAAAAAAAAAAAATGAACTGAGAGCCGTGCGTTATTCTCCACATATAGCGCGATCTGAACCCTAAACACGTTTCGTCAAAAAAGCCGGTATTGTCCACTTTAAGGCATCGCGAGTTCACGTTTTACTGCAGAAGCTGACAAGCGCCCTTGTTGTTTTTGAACAGAAGCCGATAAGTCCATTTCAGCGAATCAGCGCTCTGTATTCAGGTCAGGTGACAAGGCTGCCAGTCTCTTTGAAAAGACGTGCTAGCTGAGAGAGCTTTAGTCAAAGAAAGCAGACTAAAAGTGATCGAGGATGGATAATTTCGACGAACTTGATGAACCTGTGATATCTTCTTCAAGGTGTAAAGGAAAATAAAAGCTGAAACGTTTTCACGGAAGCTTGCAAAAGCAGCGCGTTACAATGGAGAGGGAAAAGCTCTGTGTACTGCGTGTAATCACATCCATACAGTTTATGATCACAACAACAACAACGTTTGTCAGGCATCTACATTGTCATCTGAGGAGATTACAAAGATTAAACGAGTGTTTTTTTAAACTCTAAAACATGAAATGTGGAGTTATCTGCTTTTGCCAAAAAACGACTGTTGGAGTTATTTCTCCCAAGGTTTTTTCTCCATTCTGTCACCGATGGAGTTCTGGTTCCTCTGGCTTGCTTAGTTGGGGACACTTAATATCCAGCGATATCGTGGACTTGATTGCACAGATACTATTTAAACTGAACTGAGCTGGATGATCACATCACTGAACTCAATGATGAACTGCCTTTAACTGAAAATTGAGTGTTTACTGTTGTCCTTCTGCATTATTGACACACTATTTTCCTAATTAATACTGTACAGTTGCTTTGACACAATCTGTATTGTTAAAAGCGCTATATAAATAAAGGTGACTTGACTTGACTCATCTGCTTTTGCTATAAAACAAACTTTTAATATATAAAAGAAAACATACTTTCAATGAACTTTAATTTTGTAGGTTACCTGTATTTAAGTTATTCATACTTAATCAAAACAACCCAACTGCAGTTTGATTGATATTTCTTGGAATGCACAATAAAAAAAAAACGTGATTTCTGAAAATAAATAGAAATGGAGTTATATGTTTTTGCAAATGAGCTCTTCGTCTGTTGATGCAGGTGTTGAGCTCTGATGCTGGATGCGTCTCATACCTGTTGCTGGCTGACGGAGGCTGTGGGAAACATCGGTCCCGTCGAGGGCATCACGTATCCGCTCTGATGCGGTGGAGGCGCAGGGCTCTGCAGCGGGTAAACGTCACCCGAGGCCTGCTGGACCAGCATCATGTGACCGAACTGAGCACTCAGATTCTCCTGCTGACAGAAGAGTTCACAGCAGACGTCTGAACAGCTGCACTAACTAACACACGTTAGCAGCTAGATGGGTGACTCCCAGAGCGCATGTACAGTGAGATGACCTGCTGTAACTATCGGTCTGTATGGATTATATTAGAAATGGGAAGAGACGGCACGCTTTTCTATTCAAAGAATATTAATTCCAGCATCTGCTCCCGCATTAATTATTCAAAGCATCTCCCACTCTTTTAATTAGTCATTAAGAGATGTTTACTGCTGAGGGAGGTCAAGAAAAAGAGGTTATCAGAGCACATGATGTGCGTCCTGACGGATCTGAACACACTTAAAATACTGAACATACATTTGATTTGATTTGATTTTTATATTGCCATACCAGCATCTATGGCTATTTTCATGGCAAGATTAATGTATTTTAAAAGAAAGTTATAGTAATAACACAGTAGTAATGAAAAACAACAACAACAACAACAACAACAATTGACAACCAACTCACATCAATATAACAAATATAAGCAGTTAAAAAAAGCTGTCAGACGATTAATCGAATCCAAAATAAACGTTTTTGTTTACATAATATGTGTGTTTACTGTGTATATTTATTATGTATGTGTGTGTATTTATATATACAATAAATATACACAGTACACACACATATATTATGTAAACAGAAACACTTGACGATGCAAATGAGATGCAAACAGATCCTCGGCAGAAACACAACGAACGGCAGAGCAATGAGACAGGAAGTGAACTGAGAGAGACAGGAAGTAGACCGAGAGCTGTAGGTACCACAGTGAAGGGCTGGTTAGGAGACGCTGTGAGGATCGCAGGGTGCTGGACAGACCAGAGAGACTGAAGACACGCAGCAGGAAGAGGAAACACACACAGGAAGGAAATGCATTCAGTTACAGATGTACAGGAAGGAAAAAGAAGATGTGTTTACAGCACAACATGAGCTCAAATTAATATCCCATCATCCTCTACTGTCACCACAAGAACATTCAGAAAGTTAACATGGCTCTTTAAGATTCATAGGTCCTTAAATAATGATCCACTGATTAATGATTTATCAGGACGGGCATCAAATACTCCCATAATGCATCACACCAGACCTACTGAACTCACCTGTGCCGTGACGTGATTGGTGGGCTGAGCGGCTGGAGGCGGAGCTACAGATGATTGACACCTGGAGGCCTGTGAGGTCACGCTGGGACTGTAGACGACAGCACTGCCGTCGGGGTTCAGAAACGGCTGACCTGAGATCAGTCCAGAGGACGGTGGATCAGTATATAACAGATACACACACACATATGTGACCCTGGAGCACAAAACCAGTCATAAGGGTCCATTTTTCAAAATGGAGATTTATGCATCATCTGAAAGCTGAATAAATAAGCTTTCCATTGATGTATGGTTTATTAGGATAGTAATAATTTACTGATTATCATCATCACCCAGCTCTTTATATAAAGTTGAATATATAACTTTATCCACATACATACAGTGCACTAATGTAAAGACATATATACTGTATATTATGAATGTAACAGCACATGTATTCTTAGGAAACATTTCAACAATCTGGAGTAGAAACATAATTTTATAATTAAAATTAATAAATTTTTTGATTAAAATTAAAGTTAATGTAAAAATCCTTTAGGTGCAATTTACATGTTTGCATGCATTATTTTTTAAATTTGAGTGTTGATTATTATGCATGTATAAAAAAGAAATAGCCATTAAATTTAATAGCTTGGTTAACTGGTTCTGTTGTTAATTGTAACCTTTAATATTATAGTAATGAGCAAGTAATCTATATCTATAGAGTTTACAGCATTAGATGAGAGATTACTTATAACTGAATTTATTTAAAGACAAAGCCACAATCTGTTCTGTAAACCACTGTTTAATAATAAAAAAAGAAAATAGAAGCAATATTATGTTTTGTCTTGCTCCCTGCTGACTTCAAAGCCGAGGTACATAGCATACATTTTTGTCCAAAAACCATTTATGTGAAGCGTCACTCCCCAATATATAACTGATTGCTTATACTGTTGCAAAATCTCTCTAGCTCGAATCCGCTAAATGTGGCTATAAAGCCTGAAGATATAAAGATCATGATTTTCTGTAAAGCTGCTTTGAAATGAATTTGATGTACAGTACTGGTTCATCTGTTCACACGGAGAAAGATGAACAGCACTAGATTATGAACAGTGGTGTAAACGAGGTCAAATCTGAGAGGAAGTCTAAATATAAACCTGTAAATGATGACAAATGGAGCACATGAGACGGTTCGGTCTTACAAACACCCTCATTGAGTTCCAGAACACAAAGGCCTCGACAGAAGACAGAAATTTCCCATTTGCAAACTCCTTAAAAGAGGTCAATAAGCAATTACACAGCCGTGCTCGCAGCCGCATGCATATTTAAACAGATGAGTTATTTTTTAGCTCATCGTCATTTTCTGTAATGCAGAGAAAGCGTGGGAATGGTTGCCAGGTTGGGAAGATTAACAGTTACTAGGGGTGTGACGAGACACTTATCCCACGAGACGAGACACGAGACGAGATTTTTAGACTTTAAAGAAATCCTCAATGATGAAATATATAGGGAAAAATAGTCTTTTATTCTTATTAATTAAAATCATGAAACTTATACATTTTTACATCAATTTATTAAAAGTTTGACAAAAATTACATGTTTAGGGCCCTATTAAATTTCTCACCATATTATTTATATTTTTTATTGTTACCAAATGTTGTGTTTTAGCATGTCTAATTATTTAAATGCATGAAACAACTTAATTTATAATTTTTTTTCTTAAAGTAGCTTTCTGATTTCTGAAATTTCTGATTTCTGTTGTGTATTTCAATTTTTTCTGGTTATCAAATGAAGGCATAAAACATTAATTTAATTTATCATTTATCTTTTAATTACTGAAAATTAAGCAAACAAGATTTTTTGGCAAACAAAGGGGATTTACTATTAAAATTAAAACATGGAAGAAATGTTTTGTGTGATTATTCCTTAAAAAATAATCTTTGTTTCATTTTCGTAGTAGTAGTAGGCTATGTACATTCTACTGAAAAATAGGCACAATGTCTTCAAATCAAACCGGACTTTTATTTTGACGGGTTGCCGTGAATACTTTACCAGTTCTGTGTATGAGATATGACGCTAGTTTTACTCAAATCAAACGCTAAGATGCTGATGAAGTGACTCTCAGAGCAGTTCTGGAGATGTTGTTCATGTGTTTACGTCCTCAGTTAGTGAGACGGCAGATGCTAAAATCCCCGCGAGCGTCACGCGCGCTTCAGTGTGTGTGTAGTAAAGGAAACCGCGCGTCTGCGCCATTCATTAACAGAGACACGCAGAACATGCAGGATTCATATTTAAATTGACTTTTGCGGCTTAATATTTACAGATACTAGTCCATATCATGATTTGATTTAAGTGTAATGACCTACTTTGATTAATTCATTCAAAATTTGACAAATTCCGTGACATTCCGCGTTAAACTGTGAATTCTGTTTTTATGACTGGATAAGTGAACACAAAATGTGAACACAAAATATCTTACATACCACCACTGGTGAACAAGCCAGTGTAATGCATATCTGAAAGGTCTGCGCGAGGATATCGTCACACCCCTAACAGTTACTGAATCGATTTAAGAGAAAAGCTCTGATTGGGGGATTTAAGCTTTTGGTATCTGGCAACCGCAAACATGAAAGCTTGCGGAGGCTTGCTTTCAATGCAAGATAACTGAATTGAACACGCAAATATCACAGATGATTGTGCTTAATTAATCAGGAAACAGAAACACAAATCGGCCCCAACACTGAATTTATATCGCAATTTCATAATGAAGAAGACATTTAACACTGTAAGGCCCACTGTTGTAATATTACAACATCAGTTTTAGCTTGACAAAAACAAAGCTGCTCATGTTTGTTTTTTTCTCTAAGACCACATTTACACAACTAATAGGTTCTATTGTTTAGCTATTGGATGGTAGATTTTAAAAATAGGCCTGTTTACCTGGCCATAAACTCACACAACTTGCAAACTTCCCGTGAAGCACATCATCTTGTTTTACTGGACTGGATAAATCTACATTCAAGTAAGTAAAATGCCTAAAATATTTTGGCTGTGATTAGTAATATGTCTAGATCATGTAGATATTAAAGTACTGTTGAATGCATTGATCATTTTAGATTTTGAGCTTGTTATGTCAGTGTTGTAATTTTACAACACTGGGTTAAAGGGGTAGCAAAATTTGCACATACAGTGAGTAAAACCACTGAAATTCTGTTAACCAAGAGACCAATGCTGCAATATTACAACATTTCCCTAAAAATGTCAAAAATGTAAAAGCCCATTTATTTCTGCTTTAGAGGCCTCCTACAACAACATTTAAAAGGTGAAATAATTTTTTTGAACCCTTTCAGGGTTAAGACTTCCAGTAAAACCTGTGGTGAAATACTGTACCATAACATCCCATCGTACAGCATGAGTGTTCATGAAGCGTCAGTCTGAGCGACGCAGGGTTAAGATCAGGTTAGTGGAGGACTGAAGTCATGCGTGCGAGGGAAATCAGCTGCAGCGTTCACCAACCTGTGTGCGGGTTGACCAGGACACTTCCAGCCGGCTTCCCTGCGGCGTCCAGCGGAAGCAGATAGTAGCTAGCGCTAGCCGAGGACGCCAGCGGCTCGTAGCTGACAGCGGGGAAGGCCGTGGGCTGCGTGGCGGCTGTAGGAGGCTGGGATCGAGAGAGCGAACCCGTGGACGAAGCTACGCTACTACAAGAGTCAGAACCTAGAGAGGAGTAACAGGAGTCTTGAGGAAGAGCAGCGATTCATTGGGGATCGTCAGCATACTGCAGCACCGCGGTTATTAAAACACTCCAGAATATGGAAGGTCAGACAAATTTCAACAAGATGCTCAATTCAATTTCATTTCTAATTACCTCAGGGACCGAAGCAATTGAAGAAGAGAATAATTGTATTAGCTGAGAATGACATGTTAATTAATTTCTGATTAGAGTCTCGCTTCATTTTGCAATTTACGTGTTTCTTTCTCTACTCTCTTTGAAATTAAAAACACTAAATGCGTGTACATGTCAAAGGCCATACTGGCGGAGGACGGTCATATATAACACAAGTCTCTTCTGCTCACCAGGGCTGCATTTATTTGATCAAAAATACAGTGAAAATTGTGAAATATTATTCTAATGTAAAACAGCTGTTTTCTATGTGAATCTCTGTTAAACTGTAATTTATTTCTGTGATGCGCAGCTGTATTTTCAGCATCATTACTGCAGTCTTCAGTGTCACATGATCTTCAGAAATCATTCTAATATTCTGATTTGCTGCTCAAGAAACATTTCTGATTATTATCAATGTTGAAAACAGTCGTGCTGCACAATATTTCTGTGGAAACCGTGATGCATTTTATTTTTCAGGATTCACAGATGAATAGAAAGTTCAAAAGAAAAGCATTTATTTGAAATGGAAAACTTTTGTAACATTATAAATGTCTTTACTGTCACTTTTGATCAGTTTAATGCAAACTTGTTGAATTGAGTGTTTTTTATGTTACTGATCCTACATTTTTGAATTGTAGTCTATGACACCCCCCCAAAAAAGTAATAATTTTTCATAATATATCAGTTTTTACTGTATTTTGATGATTTTAATGCACCCTAGCTGAATAAAATCTTACTAACTCCAACCTTTTGAACAGTAGTGCATAAACGATCACCAATGAATTCAGAGGACTGAACAAATAGAGTTAATAAAAGAGAATGAGAATCTGAGGGCATGCAGTGAGACACATACGAGTCGCTACATAAAACATGCTGTTATTGCAAGAACGGAGACAGTATGAGAGGAAAAGCAGAAGAAGAGTGTGTCAACAATCAACAAATAAACCCGTCCAGGCGTCCTCACCTGTGTTTGAGAGCCGCCCCGCGCTCTTGCTGCTGCTGGAGCTGTCTCCGCGGATCAGGACCGGGATGCCGCTGAAGCTGCTGGCTTTGGTCATGGCGGGCTTCAGGTTGAGGTTGGAGCTGTCCGAATCGGTGCTGCTCCACGGCCGCGGCTCTGAATACATGGCCTCGTTCTCAGAGCTGCTTTGGAGGCTGTCCTTCAGCCTGCACGAGGAACATCAGACAGCTTTAGAGGAACAGATTCATTCCACATGCAAGTCATTAGACACGAGGGACGCTAACAATCACCTGAAGATCTGCCGCCTCTGCTGGATGTTGTTACACACCTCGTCCTCCTGAATCCTGGAAAACATGTCGCTTATTACATTTATGTATTTGGCAGATGCTTTTTATCCAAAGCAACTTTTATTGCACTCGAGGTGCACATTTAATCAGTTCATGCATTCCCAGGGAATCGAACCCACAACCTGCACCAGTTTAGTGCATGAAAACGACCCTCACTAAACATTTATGCATTTGACAGAAGCGTTTATCCAAAGCAAATTTCCTTTTTTCAGTTCATGCATTCGAACCCATGACCCTGGTGTTGCTAGAGACATGATCTGTTGTTTGAGCTACAGGAATTGTTAATACTCACATCAAACACTGTTTGCCACCCATTTACTCCCATAATGTGACCAGCGACTTACATTGTATTCAAGGTGCACGTTTAATCAGTTCATGCACTGCCAGGGATTCGAACCCATGTTACTAACTTCATGATCTGCACCAGTTTAGTGCATGAAAACAACCCTCACTAAACATTTATGCATTTGACAGAAGCATTTATCCAAAGCAAATTTCCTTTTTTCAGTTCATGCATTCGAACCCATGACCCTGGTGTTGCTAGAGACATGATCTGTTGTTTGAGCTACAGGAATTGTTAATACTCACATCAAACACTGTTTGCCACCCATTTACTCCCATAATGTGACCAGCGACTTACATTGTATTCAAGGTGCACGTTTAATCAGTTCATGCACTGCCAGGGATTCGAACCCATGTTACTAACTTCATGATCTGCACCAGTTTAGTGCATGAAAACAACCCTCACTAAACATTTATGCATTTAGCAGAAGCTTTTATCCAAAGCAACTTACATTTTTTCAGTTCATGCATTCCCTGGGATTCGAACCCATGACCTCAGCATTGCTAACATCATGCTTTGCAGTATGAACTGAACTGATTGGAGCTGAATAGTAACATTATTGTCTTTTTAGAGCTAGAATTTGAATTAGTCTCATAATTGATAAAGTTGGCATCACTGATTCTGTTATTTTCCTGTTTATCTCTGTGAAGCTGCTTTGAAACGATCAGCATTGTATAAAAGGCTATAGAATTAAATGTGACTTGACTTCTTACACTCACCTTTTATCCAGCGGGAAGGTGTCTAAACCCTGCAAAAGAGATTCAGTGTTGTTTATTTTCACGTCAGAGAGCCATAAGCACATGATCATGTAGCTGTAGCGTATCTCACATCAGTGAAGATCCTCTCTCTTGCTCTCTGATATTCTTTCATGAGGATGACACAGAGCTGCGATGAAGGACTTACTCGTTATTACTGATGAAGTCGAGGATGTCCTGCTCCAGCTTCAGCAGCATCATTCGGTCCCTGAAGATGAACAACTAGTTAGCCATCGATTCACAGCGTCTACTGCTCCGATCAATACAGAATCATTCAGAACAGGAACCCTACCCGCAATAATAATCACTGACTAGCAGTACTAATAACCAGCACTATCTACAACTGGACACAAATGAAGCTCTGGAAAGTGTGGCTGGAGGTGAAATGAAACACGAGTGTCTGGTTGAGGTCAAGCGTGTGTAACCTGGGGATGTTCTTCAGCGTGTTCACCAGGAACCTGTGCAGGTCGATGCCAGTCGAGTCCGTGTATTCCTGACTGGAATCTGCAGAGACAGAACAACATGTTAACGACACGTGTGTGTGTTTTCTTCTGCGCACAGCTCAACACACACACCTCTGGACAGCATCTTGCGTGGCACTTTCTCCGCACTTCTGTCTGCTTCATCCGCGTCTGCAGTAAGAGGCCATTCTTCTTTATCAAACGTCTGCGAGAGTTTAATATGATCTCCATCCTGCGGTTCAAAACAAACACAACACTAATGGAGCTCGACAGTAAGCCAACATTTCAATGAAAATATTCATGTCTTTATGCCAACTACTGCAATCATATTATTAATTAAACCACCCAATCATGCAACTAAGATTTGATAACTTGCATCAATTAATAATGTTGTCTGTTATGCCATAATAATAATAATCAAACAGCAATATTGACAAAAAAAGAGAAAAGGCAAAACTCAATTAGTTTGTATTTAAATGTACAATACTGCATTATTATTTAACACTGCAAAGAGATAAATAAAAGTCTATAGTTACCATGAGTGTGCTCAATAACAAATGAGCTGTTCCTGTGGTTTCAAAATAGTATTTTTAGACAGTACTTTCGGATGGATGGATGATAGATATAGTCAGAGGATGGATGGATGGATAGATGGATAGATGGACAGAGATGGATGGATGGATGGATGGA
>NW_015666239.1:81335-83259 GCF_001515625.1 Sinocyclocheilus rhinocerous
GATGGATGGATGGACAGATGGATGGATAGATGGACAGATGGATAGATGGATGGACAGATGGATGGATAGATGGACAGATGGATAGATAGATGGATGGACAGATGGATGGATAGATGGATAGATGGATGGATGGAAAGATGGATGGATAGATGGAAAGATGGATGGATAGATGGATAGATGGATGGATGGACAGATGGATGGATAGATGGATGGATGGATGGACAGATGATAGATAGATAGAGGATGGATGGATAGATGGATAGATGGATGGATGGAAAGATGGATGGATAGATGGAAAGATGGATGGATAGATGGATAGATGGATGGATGGATAGGTGGATGGATAGATGGATGGATGGATGGACAGATGGATAGATAGATGGATAGATGGATGGATGGACAGATGGATGGATAGATGGATGGATAGATAGATAGATTCAGTTTAGATAGATCACTATTTACATGAATGAACCTTAAACTCTCCTTAGACAAACTAATCAGACTTTATTCTGTGAATAACAGAGAAAACCAGCATAACCGTGACAGAAAACAGAGACTCTATCAGAACCTTCTGCTAAAAATGCCCACATTTAAGTTTTTTTTTGTGTCCAAAAACACATTTCCACACTGGAAGCTAAAACGCTGTGTAATATGACATAAACCACTGAACAAGCCAATCAGAAGACGGTTCATGCAGCTCAATTTACTTTATTAGTTATTATGCAGCTCAATTTACCTTAAACAGACATATAATAATAATAAGATGTAACAGAAATATTCTCAGTCACAGCAGTATGAGTGAGATGGCATCATCTGCTGACTGCACTCATGATATTGCACTGGAGATCTGGAGCACGTTTACCTGCTGATCTTGAGGCAGCTGTGTGGTAATCGTGGAAGGACAGGGATCTTCACAAACGGCCAGGCTCCGAACTAACTTTACCTTTGCGTTCGACTGCAGAAGAGCATGAGTGAAGTTACACAGAGTCTCTGACTTTCACAAGCACACGTGCAAACCTGAAAAATCCCATGCAAACATAACAAACACGGGTCGCTCTGTCGAACAGATGCCTCAACGAAACATGAGCAGCATGCAGAACTGAAGCACTGAACTCTGGGAGGAGACTGAAGAGCTCGTGCCGCTGTACCTTGGGTCTTTCATCGCCCGGTCCGAGTGTTTGCCGCTGTACGGTGAGCAATGAGACAGAAGCACGTCAGTCTCACCCACAGTAATGCTTCTTCATTAAACATCACACGACTGAACCAGCGTCTCTCCTCCTACACAGATGGTGTTTTGCTTCTGAACTCAATGGCAGGAATATTAGAAAAGTGGCTTGAAATAAATATATATTTAACACTAAACCAGTCCTGCGTTTTATGAAAAGCTTTCAGTCAAACAGCTTGGACACTGGTTAGATTAATAAAAGCAGGAGTGTCAATCAAAAGACATTATTAGATTTACAGCCGCCCTCTTCCTTCATTAAACGAGAGAACAAAGAGTGTGTCACCATCTTCAAATGTTCCTTCAGGATACACGAGAGGTTTCTGTTAATATAGTAGAATAGAAATATGATCCCTCAGGATGAAAAACCTATTACAGAATCACTTTGATTGATGCTTAAAAAAAACTGGGGGGAAATTTATTTATTTAGAAAATTAAAATTACACATAAAATTTTTTTAAAAAGTGTGTGTGTGTGAGTGAGTGAGTGTGTGTGTGTGTGTGTGTGAGTGAGTGAGTGAGTGAGTGTGTGAGTGAGTGTGTGTGTGTGTGTGCGCGTGCGTGAGTGAGTGAGTGAGTGAGTGAGTGAGTGTGTGAGAGAGAGTGTGTGTGTGTGTGTGTGTGTGAGTGAGTGAGTGTGAGTGTGAGTGTGCGTGTGAGTGAGTGAGTGTGTGAGTGAGAGAGAGAGAGAGAGAGAGAGAGA
>NW_015666239.1:83472-86232 GCF_001515625.1 Sinocyclocheilus rhinocerous
ATATATATATATTAGATTTGTAATTAAATTACATTATTAAAATATATTAATATACATATGTATGTTCTGATGACTGCATATATCACTGAACAATACTTAAAATACTGAAAAAAAATATATAATATAAACATGTATATTTTAAGAAATGATATATATAAAATGCATATTATGTTTACACTTAAATAAATATATATATACACAGACAAACATTTTTAACATGTATAGACATTTGACATTTTAATATATATTAAATGCATATTATGTTTATATCTATATATATTATTTACAAATAAAAAAAATTATATATATACAGACACTTTTAAACAATTTAAATATATAAACTTATGTATCTATATCTGTATCTACATATCTATAGATAGATAGATAGCTATAGATATGCAGTGATTCAGTACATTATTTGTTGGCGTGTCTTGTCTCAGTTGTTATATTATGTTTACACTTAAATAAATATATATATACACAGACAAACATTTTTAACATGTATAGACATTTGACATTTTAATATATATTAAATGCATATTATGTTTATATCTATATATATTATTTACAAATAAAAAAATTATATATATACAGACACTTTTAAACAATTTAAATATATAAACTTATGTATCTATATCTGTATCTACATATCTATAGATAGATAGATAGCTATAGATATGCAGTGATTCAGTACATTATTTGTTGGCGTGTCTTGTCTCAGTTGTTCTCTCAGCCTCAACAGGCCGATCGTTAATAAGCGCAGGGTGTCTTCACTGAATAATGAGGCATGGTTATTCAGCTTTAATTGGCTAGTGAAGATCCCGTATTCCCCGAGAGGCAGAATCTGGCACGAGGCCACGGATCCTCAACGACTGCCGATGCTGGAAGAGTGTGTAGCACACAGCGGCGCCGGAGGAACAGACAGATGGCCGTAAAGCTCCCGCCAATCGGCTCTCTCAGGGATGGGACAGGCCAATACTGAAATCAAGCGAAAGGCTGGACGGAGAAATGTCACCGTATCAGAAACAGAGGATCTGTCCAATCCAGACGCAGCATGCGTGTCTGCCGCTCCTCATAACACAGTTACGCACGATTGATTGCTGGAGCTGAAGCTGATTTGTTTCGCTGACCCTTGCTCTCCACACAAACAAAGGCACAATCGCATCTGAAGGACAGAACGAGCTACAGCCATCAATGTGTGCAATATAGCAACAATACAGCCTGCAGGTCATCGCTCCAAACGGCCTGAAGCGGGTTCACGATCAATTAAAAACCGATCAATAATTACACAGCTGAACCGCAGCCGTTATATATTTTCATAAATATTCATGCATTTATTAAAGGCGATCACTGAACAGCTGCATGCGCTAAAATAATTTATTAGTAGAGCTGTCAAGCTATTAAATTGATGTGCTGCTTAATTAATCTAATTATCATCAATTTGGCCTGAGAAATGACCCCTCAAAAGATCATTATTTTGTTAAATGAGAATTTATGTTTTTTATTTTGTAAAATTTGAATATTAAAATATGAAATTATTTTTTATGGAAAGAAATATAAAACTAAAAGTGGCAGTACGTGGCAGCGAGCCACTGTCTTAATGAGCGAGTTTTTGATTCATTCATTCAACCAATTCGTTCAAACTGCTGATTCATTCGGAAACAAAGCTGAAATGACTCTTCATGAATGAGTCACTGAATCACTGAAATCTCTTTCTCTCCCACAAGCCTCCGAGTTGTTCTTTAGGCTTCAAACTGAACTGGAGAAAGAAGAGAGTCCCGTTACCTTCGTCTCCGTCGTGTCGTCGCTGCAGTTCTCCTCGTGCATGCGGCTCTGTGGCGTGTTGAGCTGGCGTTCGTCCTCTCCGACAGAATCAGACATCTTCATCAGACACAGCGACCTGGAGCGCCGGCCGAGAGCCTGCAAGCTGGAACACATGTGGTTGCGACATCAACATATTTAGGAAAAAAGCACTAATAGAGAAAAGAAACATCTGATTCGGTTGCTTCTGAAGTGCATCATTAAACATGTAAATGTCTCACACAAGCTTTCGTGCCTTTTACGATTTATCTACAAACACACAGCTATGGACCCTTTTCTCAAGATTGTGAGGACACGTTTAACAGTCATCATCAGCATCATAAATCCTCGAAAGCTTTATATAATTTAAATATATGTGGGTCAAAGACGAAAAAGGGTTTAAGCACAAGAACAACACCGTTTTAAAATGTTGTTGTTTTTCCAAAAAAAAATAAACAATTTAAAAGTTTTCTGTTTCATGTAATTGTATTTTTGTTTTTCTGAGCAAAAAATAAATATGATACATTTCCCCCTGATTTACAGAAGATACCCAGTCAAATGTCATTCAGTGTAACAATCTTGTCAGGCATATTTACAACAAAAATCAATTTATGACATATTAAAAGACTAACTACTTTCACTCCAAATACTAATTAGTTGTAATTCTACATTTTTTAAATGTGCCACTATCCTAGGTTTCGCCCATTTGTCAGTAAGAATTTTTTTACTCATTTAAAAACCAATAAAATTTAATATGCTCCCTTATTCTTTTATATATTTTAATACGTACATGTCAGAATAAGCATGTGTTGTTTGAATTTTTACATAAATATTGTGTTACACTGAATGACAATGTAACATTATTTCAACCAAATTGTAACATTTTATTCTTCAAAAATGTATTTGAAACTTTAAAAGTCGACACTTTACTTACATTTAATGTGCTTTCTATGGACATAA
>NW_015666239.1:87254-92004 GCF_001515625.1 Sinocyclocheilus rhinocerous
AAATGAACTTTTCCACGACATTCTAATTTATTGAGATGCACCTGTATATATGTGGGTCAAAGATGAAAAAGGGTTTAAGGGGTTTAAGCATAAAAACAATACTGCTTTAAATTGTTGTTTTTCAAAAAAAAATTAAAAAGTTTTCTGTTTAATGTAATTGTATTTTTGTTTTTGTTTTTCTGAGCAAAAAATAAATATGATACATTTCCCCCTGATTTACAGAAGATACCCAGTCAAATGTCATTCAGTGTAACAATCTTGTCAGGCATATTTACAACAAAAATCAATTTATGACATATTAAAAGACTAATTACTTTCACCCCAAATACTAACTAGTTGTAATTTTACATTTTTAAAATGTGCCACTATCCTAGGTTTCGCCCATTTGTCAGTAAGAATTTTTTTACTCATTTAAAAACCAATAAAATTTAATATGCTCCCTTATTCTTTTATATATTTTAATACGTACATGTCAGAATAAGCATGTTGTTTGAATTTTTACATAAATATAAGTGTTACACTGAATGACAATGTAACATTATTTCAACCAAATTGTAACATTTTATTCTTCAAAAATGTATTTGAAACTTTAAAAGTCGACACTTTACTTACATTTAATGTGCTTTCTATGGACATAACTGTACTACTTTTGTAAATTTCTTTTGATGCGGACTTCTTAACGTCTTTGACCCATGTACATTTATAACACTATTCTTTGTATTATATCACCTTTGCATCAAATTACAAAAACACTAGTTACGGCTAACGCGAGAGTGTTTCTAATGCAGCGGCTATGGGAGGGATGGTAAATTTGACATCGTTCTCTCTTCTGACTGCCGTTATCAGTTTTTTCCTTTTATTGAAAGTCATGAAAACACTATCGTGGAGTTTTTCTTTTGCTATTTGTGGTACTCTCCCATTCACTGCTCCTGAAGTTAACCCAACTATGAGGACTTCTGCTGCTGAGAAACACGGAAATGTGAAAACGGTCCATTAGCTGCTGCACATCATCTTTCGTCAGTATGCTCTAAAATAGCATAAACTTATATAAAACAGCATGACGTCTTGCGTGACGTGGCCGAGTTCTCGAGGGAGACGCTATACATGAATGCTGTAACCCAAACCAATTAACCTCCAGCAATTATGAGCCGAGTGTCTCGCGCAAGAACCTGAACTAATGAGAATTACACCAATCTCAGACTTTCATTAACACGCTAGCGCAGAGTGAGATTTCTAACAGCGATCCTCCAGATGGTGGAGAAACCTGTGAACGCATTCGAGAGCCACGAGGAATAAAAACCTCAGAAACCAGCAGAAAGCTTTTTAAGACCTTCTCGCTGCGCACACACACACACACGTTTCTATTTCTAATAATCTTTCACCCATCAACAAAATGTGTTAGTGAAAAAACTTCATTAAATTTAAAATTCATTAAATATGAATTATTTGCATGTTTTGAGGAATTGCCTAGAAGCAACATTGTACACTTGTGAAATAATATTCTTTGTTTTCAATTAAGGCAAGACACCACAGGTGAAGTAAATAAAATAAATAACTAATATATATATACACTTCCCCGGTTGATTGATTATATTAAAAATTGCAACAAAAAAAAATTGTTTTGGTATTAAAAGTTTTCTGAAATGTTATATTTAAATATGCAAATGAGGCATTATCTAATTAAATATGCATTAATTTGCATACATTTCCAGAAGATACATCTGAACATTGGATAAAGTCAGTTTCATAATGCTGGTTTGGTTTTGTTGTCATATTAGAGTTAAAAGTTTTTCCAGAGGGGCTTTTGGATTTCTCTTTTTATCATAAATCAGAAAATGCTGTCAACAGACAGAAAACAAACACATTTTCACCATGTTTTTAGGAATTAAATGTTGTATAAATGAAATATGAACAAACCTACAGAATACAGAGAGGAGAAAAACTATAAAGATATGGACTGGAACTGAAATCTACAGGCACAAATAGATAAAGTGCAATAAAATAAATATTGAAATGTGTATTCTGGATGTTTTATTTCCACTAGTCTGAAATAAACATGTTACGAAAAGCCAAATAGCCCAAAATTGACCAATGCATAAAAAATAAAAAAAAACACAAAACCGGTGTTTTTGCCTGTAGTGCCTTACCTTAATCCAGTATTTTTAGTGTTTAACTAATGCAAGTTAAATTCAAAACACACATTCAGGACTCATTCCAGTGCAGTTAGTTTTCAGTTTCCTGACATCCTGTCGCCTAATGAACACCAGCTCAAATATTAGCGTCGAAATCGGTGTTTGACTGCAGTAACGAGGGTCATTTTATGCAGGAAAACGATCAGCATTGTTTTCATAATGCGTGAAACACAGGCGATAAACAGAAGAGGAGCAGCGGCGTTACCCGATGTTCTGCTGCGCGCTGCCGTGAAGACCGAACCCTGGTGGCTTTCAGTGGCGTGGCATGTGCCCATGTCCCCTGCAGCGGCCCCGGGGCCCCATCACTGCCGACACAGCGCTCATGTCCTTCAGGAGCCTGCAGACACAGAACACGGGTCAGACGTTATTATGGGGGAACTCGTTAGTAGTAGTGCAGTTTTTAATGCCATGTCAGCAACCCAGGCTATTTTCATTTCAAAACAAAATATACAAGTGCTGCATAAACACAACAAAAGTAGCTCATTTTTAAAAAGCCGTTATGATTATACAAGATTTTTTACACTTTACATACGTGACCCTGGAGCACAAAACCAGTCATAAGGGTCAATTCTGTGAAATTGAGATGTACACATCATCTGAAAGCTGAATAAATAATCTTTCCATTGATGTATGGTTTGTTAGGATAGAACAATATTTGGCCGAGATACAACTATTTGAAAATCTGGAATCTGAGGGTGCAAAAAAATCTAAATATTTTTGGCATAAATTTAGACCCATACAATGTATTGTTGGCTATTGCTACAAATATACCTGTGCTACTTACGACTGCTTTTGTGCTGCAGGGTCACGTATAATTCTAACAGCTTCTGGTGAAATCTTACTAAACAATCCTTAATGAGCTCCGAGTTGCCATGGCTTTAACGATCACAAACTCCAGCGAGATTCTAGTCAAAAGGGGCTGAAATTATACGTCAGCTTTCAGACAAAAGGCTGCGAGTTTTGCACTTTCGGACCGCTTTGAAAAGCAGCCTGTTTTTTTCCGCGAGATGAAAGCGTGTGTGGAACGAAGAGCGCAGCTAAGCAAACACTCCACGCTGACAATGAAGCGCATTTATCAGCCGAACGGCCGCCGCTGCTGCATTATTTAAGAGGCTGATGTCCGCAGCTGATTGATATTCATGAGATCTGTAGCCCCGGGGTGTGTGTGTGTGTGTGTGCTGTCATCGGTCTCACACACACACACACACACTCTGACAATCATGTTGCACAAGGTAGCTGTCAAATCGCGGCGTGTGGGAGTGATGCTGCGCTCACAAACATCCCTCCAAATCAATCCTGCAAACACTTCTCTCTCAAACAGCATTCGGAGAGAAACAGCTTGCTGGACGCGAGCCGAATGTCCAATCCAGCAAAGATGGAGCCTCGACGGGGGACAAAGAGGAGGAAAGGGACGCGTGCCAGGATCTGGAGACACCATACGCTTACTGATTCACAACAGCACCTTTAAAGAGACGATGACCACACAGATAATATCACACAACTCTTAATCTGACACTAAATTAAATGACATTGTTGTCTTTCAGAGCAGCAGAATTTAGATTCGTCTCATATTTGCATCATCATATTTGAAACCATCTGTATTGTATAAAGCACTACAGAAATAAAGCTTGCCAGCGTCTGGAAACCTCAGTGTGTGTTTGTTTTCCCGTAAAGCGTCTGTTTGGTGTTTGAGAGCATCTGAGGATCCACATTCAGCGCTAATAGGCGAGACAGAAGCGATGTCTGAATGAAGACGTCGAGAGCTTCACGCTCGAGCGCGCAGGGAACTGCTGACAGGAGGATTGGGAAAATGAAACGAGAAAACACAGTTTGATGGCACTATCAGTCTGAACTCACGGTCCTAATGCTCCTGAAACGCCTCGTCTAAATGAGACAGAGCTGTTGCTGTTGCACATGTATTGATTGTGTCAGCGGTGACAAATAAGCTGTTTGTTCTGCATGCGTTTGTGAAGCAAGACGTGAAATTTCAGCCACGTCTCAAACCTGGTAATTAGTGTTTAAAAATCAATAGCTGTCGCAAAAATTAGCAGTCAATGTAGCACTTACTTATGCATTTAGCAGATTTTTAACCTAAAAAGGAACAATCACATTTCATATCAGACGTGTCATCAAGTGTAATCTGTGCTCTTTGATTGCATGTAATATCTGCATTTATTCCTTCATGCATTCATAACCGCGGCGTCTTTATTAAGCCCCATCTGCGCCGCGACATTATTTCAGTCGCTGATGCTCAGACGACTGACAGATCCCTAAAAAACACAGTACAAAAATGTTTGATTATTATATAAATAAACAAATTTAGTAAAAGTGAGTCTCATGATATGAACTTTGAGAGTCTCTAATTCTATCTTAAATGCATAAATAATAAAAAAAAATACACTTTTTAGGTCAAAAACAGACATTTAACTGAAAGTAGCAACCAAAAGCATTTCTAAATCTGTTTTCTCCAGCGCCGGTGTTGATACGACACTCGGATGTGCTTCATAAGACGCTCGAGCGATCAAACGCCTCCACGAAAGACTGAGAACAAACCTTCT
>NW_015666239.1:92019-92174 GCF_001515625.1 Sinocyclocheilus rhinocerous
ACACACACACACACACACACACACACATAGTGAAATACAACAAACCACCCGTCGTCAGACAGATCAAGCGCACTTAGCGCACTTCATTACAGCAAACGGCTCAGCAGCGACCCACGATGTCCTGAAACGCACCAGAGCACACATTGCACACATTC
>NW_015666239.1:96834-98999 GCF_001515625.1 Sinocyclocheilus rhinocerous
ACACACACACACACACACACACACACATAGTGAAATACAACAAACCACCCGTCGTCAGACAGATCAAGCGCACTTCACAGCATCTATTACAGCAAACGGCTCAGCAGCGACCCACGATGTCCTGAAACGCACCAGAGCACACATTCACCTCTCAGAAACCAGCCCCGTTTACACTCAAAACACACTGCCTCGAGCAAAGTTTCACAGCCAAACTCTCTGTGGCGCAGTCGTTACCTGTCTGCACTCACCTGACGCATGCCAGCGGTCATTATTTCCATCGGTCAGAGGGTTAGTTCCCATAGACTGCATGTGCTGCTGCGCTTCCTAAAGCACACCTCCTCTCCGTGGCTCGGTCTGCAGCGAGAGCTCCTCCGTCTGCTGCTAAACACCGGAGCCCATGGCTCAGACTCTCGCCCGCAGCAGCAAATCAACGGCTGGCCGGCGTGATGTCAGCAGCGCTCAGCCAGTCAGAAGGCACATCTCTGCTCGCGGCACGTCACTGGCTAAATTGAGCGGTTCATTAGCCAAACAGCCACAGCCCGAGGAGTCGGGGGAGACGTGGGTGGTTTACCTTCACCCCCAGCCCCAAAAATACACCCGCAGCGCAGCTGGCACGCGAGCGCGACTTCAAGTGGGTTTAATCGATAACTGCAGGGTGCTTTTCACTCCGATTCAATCCGTCTAATTGCTACGCACCTCTCAGAAACCAGCCCCGTTTACACTCAAAACACACTGCCTCGAGCAAAGTTTCACAGCCAAACTCTCTGTGGCGCAGTCGTTACCTGTCTGCACTCACCTGACGCATGCCAGCGGTCATTATTTCCATCGGTCAGAGGGTTAGTTCCCATAGACTGCATGTGCTGCTGCGCTTCCTAAAGCACACCTCCTCTCCGTGGCTCGGTCTGCAGCGAGAGCTCCTCCGTCTGCTGCTAAACACCGGAGCCCATGGCTCAGACTCTCGCCCGCAGCAGCAAATCAACGGCTGGCCGGCGTGATGTCAGCAGCGCTCAGCCAGTCAGAAGGCACATCTCTGCTCGCGGCACGTCACTGGCTAAATTGAGCGGTTCATTAGCCAAACAGCCACAGCCCGAGGAGTCGGGGGAGACGTGGGTGGTTTACCTTCACCCCCAGCCCCAAAAATACACCCGCAGCGCAGCTGGCACGCGAGCGCGACTTCAAGTGGGTTTAATCGATAACTGCAGGGCGCTTTTCACTCCGATTCAATCCGTCTAATTGCTACGACGTTTGAGACGCTCGTTTACATACGGACAGTCTCAACGTCAACAATTAAATTAAATTCATTTCCATATGGACAGTCCCTTGCCAACTAAATGTTTTCTTGAAGCATCAGTTCTTCTGGATTGAGTCTGTCTCAGTTTGTTCTGTTTCTTCATGTGACTCCAGACAGACTGATGATGATCAGATCACATCTCTGTGTGCAGCACTAACATATATCTCACTGCATTATTACAGTTAATGGCTAAAACTGATATTTCCTACTGACACACTACAGCAAAAGATAGAAATAACTGACTTAAAACCATTTGTAGCTGCTGGGAATACTAGTGTTATAATGATTTTGGCCAGCACTATAATTGCTACGACGTTTGAGACGCTTGTTTAAGACTTGTTTATGAGTCTCAACGTCAACAATTAAATTAAATTAATTTCCATATGGACAGTCCCTTGCCAACTAAACAGGTGAATCAGATGAAACGCTTTAAAATACTTCCAACATCCCCAAAACAAGTCAAGCCACGTTTATTTCTAAAGCGCTTTATACAATACAGATAGTTTCAAAGCAGTTTCACATTAACAAGGAATAACAGTGTTAATGTTGTAAAAATCATCAATTATGAATCAATTTCAGCTGTAAAGCTGCTCTACAGAAGACAACAGTGTCATTATTCAGATCAGATCAGTGAGGTAATTTAAATAATTGATGCACATGCAATGCAAAAAACAAATTAAAGAAGGTAAAAATGCCCCTAACACAGAAGAAAAATAAACAAAAATTCTCCTTTAGCTGGGTTCACATCTTTACATTTCCACTGCTCTGGAATAATTGCACCACTGATAAACGGCACGCTGGAAATCTCACACCCCATAATCAATTTATTTCAGTGTGTGTGTGTGTGTGTGAGTGAGAGAGAGAGAGAGAGAGA
>NW_015666239.1:99493-105464 GCF_001515625.1 Sinocyclocheilus rhinocerous
TGCGTGCGTGCGTGCGTGTGTGTGTGTGTGTGTGTTCATGTGTGTGTGTGTGTGTGTGTGTGTGTGTGTGTATGTACTATTACTCAATGAGACGAGATGAAGATTTCCTACCACGCAGGACGGACAGGCAGACACGCATTACACTAATATCAGTTTGCAATGAAGCTCGGCGCAGGAAAGCATAGTCCTCAGAAAACAGGGACTGCGACAAGTAATAACGCAGGAGCACGTAATATCCTAATAATGAGAAGATGATGAGAAACATCATGCGAGCTGCTTTATTGACGAACGTGAGCAAACAGCCGCGAGTCTCACATTAAAATCGCCCGTGACGTGTTAATATTTGATGATTTCTCCTGAACGCGTGAAGCATGTTTCTGCAGTCGCTCAAAGGAACAATGAGGTGCCGAAGACACGACCCAAACTGACACGCGTGTCATTGAGCTGCGGCGCCAGTTTATTACCCATGTTCAGGTGCAGCGGCAGATTGACAGGCGGAGGTGCGAGAAGCATCAACACATCAGGGGTGGAGCCGCTGCCAACAACTGAGGCGCGACCTTCCCAAAAAACCCAACATCACAGCGTGACGCTCGGCTTCAAAACTTAGAGACTGACGAGGGCTGGTGTCACTAAACAGGACACTTCTCAACACATTAGCCTACATGATTGTGCAGTTAGAGAGAAGGAACGTCATCAGAGAGGATACTGGGAAACGCTCAGAACATCATCACACTGTAAAAAGTAATCATTGAATCTACTTAAGAAAAGCGAGTAAACATGACTGATTTTTACAAATTTGTTGAGTTTACTTAATTACACTGTGTTATGTGAACTTTCAGGTGGATGCAATAGTAAAACTGAACAACTTTAGTAAACAGTACTTAAGAGCATCTAGTTTGTTGGATTAAAGGTATCGCCCTTGAAGATGGTCCGAGTCCAACGGAGATGTCAGGAGAGATCAATGGCACATATGTAGGTCTACACATTTCTGAAGTCGTCATAGTTTGGTAAATTTCTATAGTGGTGAACGGAAACTACAACGAATATCACTTTTGCACCAAAAGGAAAATCCACAATAGTGTTTGTATGACTTTCCAAAAGAGGAAAAATATGGGGGATTGATTAAGTCTGAACTAAACTGATCTGAATAATGACACTCTTTTGTCTTTTAGAGAATCTGAACAGTTGAGTTTCCATATTTGATTCTGTTATTTTCATGTTTATCTCTGTGAAGCTATTTTGACGCAATCTGTATTGTATAAAGCACTATAGAAATAAAGCTGATTTCACCTGAAAATAGTTTTGTCAGTAGATTTTGGATGTGACAGGTGGAGGAACAATATAACGGCCAAATATCAGCCAAAGTCTCGCTGAAATCCATGAATCATGGGAAAAACTGAAGGACTCGTATCTCAACCGAAGCGAAACTTCACAATCTAAATGATATTGTACTCTCACATATGGTCTTCAATACTAAAAAATGAAGACGAGACGGACAGGTGATGGTGACAGAGAATCTGATTGGCTGACAGCTCAAGATTCAGGCCAGACAAAGAGAGACAGAGAAAAGTTCCTTGAGAATAAATCAACTCAAGCCCAGGATGGACGGCCGCCTCGTCCTCCTCAGTCACTGTCAATTTCCAAGCCATAATCCTTCCCAGATCTCCCTCATCATCATCCCTCGCTTGCGAGGACAGCGGGAGCAGGTGGGCAAGATTAGCATTCCACAGGTCCTCTCATAAACCCGCCATCACCTGCCGCTGAGGGCCAAGACTTATAGATTTTCAATATTAATGAAGCGCTAACACCTCGGGAGACGCGCCCACCCCGTTCCAGGCATCACCGCTCCAACTCCTGGATTTCCAGGAATCAAGTTCTCGGGAAGAGGGGGAGACGTGAGGATCCCGGAGAATCAAGACGGCGGCATTCGGAAAACCATCGGCCTCGGCCGCAACAAAGAAAAATCAAAGCAGCCGCGTCACTCAAGCCACAAATCGCAGGGGAGGGGAAAATCATCTGTCAAATAATTATAGCTCATCCTACGATTTCACAGTACAGTTGTCTTTTTCTTTTGCTGCAAGGACGAAGAAAGCACCGGCAGCATTCAGCCAGAAAACACCTGGCACAAAGCTTGCGAGACAACAGTTCCAAGTGCTCGGCCGCTTCATTTACATAATAAAGAACGCATAATGGCAGCGCTTACTAATTAAGCCTCGCAATGCAATTTTTCTTCCTGGAAAAAGCATAATGGGAGGGTACTAAGTGACAAACGCGTTTATTTACATTTTTCCCTAAGGACGATGTGATTCCTGCACGGAGACGGTGGAAAAAAGCCTAATGAGGTCCCTGGAGGCCGAGCGGGAGAGGAGCCTTCATCGGCGTGTGCTGAGCTACGTGACAGCGCCGCGGACACTGTTCCATCCTCATTAGAGCAGGGGAAAGATGCCGCTCTGGTTTAGGATGTGTCAGCGAGCAGCGACAGTGTTCCTCTTCACCGTGACATGCTGCTTCTGTAGCGCAGGACAGGTGGGGAACGGCTGGCGAAGTGGCGCTTAACGCACACTTACTGACACACGGATCCGGTCCTCGGGTCACACGGCAATTACAGCCCCGGAAATGTTCGATCGCCGCTCTATCCGGGATGATTTGGCTTCGTTTGATGTGAGCGACTCATCATACTGCTCTTCAGTAGTTTAAGAGTGAATGTATATACGCTGTCTCGTGACTCAATCTATGGGCTTTTTTTGCATCTTCTGCACCAACTCTGAAAAAAAAAATGTGTGTGGAATGGACTTAAAGGGTTTGTTTACCCAAAAAGAAATGCTCTGTCATCATTTACTCATCCAAACCCATGAGACTTTGTTTCAGTGAGGATATTTTAGAGGTTTTTGTCCCTATTGATAGTCCATGCAACCAGAATTTTGACAATCTAAAAAGGTCATGAATGCGTCATAAAACAAGTCCATATGAATAGAGCGGTTTAATCCAAGTCTTGCAAACACATACGATCACTTTATAGGATGAACAGATTTAATATGTGTCTATTTGACTTTTTTGCATCTTCTGCACCAACTATGTGAGGAAAAAATGTGTGTGGAATTAAATTAAAGGGTTTTTTTACCCAAAAATGAATGTTCTGTCATCATTTAGGGCCTACTCATCCAAACCCATCAGACTTTGGTTTAGTGAGGATATTTTAGAGGTTACTGTCCCTACATTGACAGTCCATGCAACCAGAACTTTGACAATCCAAAAAGGTCATAAAGGCATCGTAAAACAAATCCATATCAAGCAGTTTAATCCAAGTCTACTTGAGAGATATGATTGCTTTTTATGATAAACAGATGGAAAATGGGTTTGTATGATCAACGCTTTTGATTACCTCACGTACATAGAGGGCACTGAATATGGCCAAGATGGAAGCTCAAGCTCAAACATGCTCGAACAAACCTCATTGGTTTGATAAAAAATCTCTTAATTTGTGTTTCAGAGATGAACGAAAGTCTTATGGGTTTGGAGTCACACAAGGGTGAGAAAATGGTGACAGAATGATCGTTTTTGCCTGAACTAAGCCTTTAAATGGAGCTTAAAGTACTGACGTCTTACTAGTACCTGTAAGCATGATGAAATCAGCCAAATTATTAATGAAACAGATGTGTGCAGAAGTTTGTGAATGAAGGGTTGTTCTAGTTTGGCATGTGTTCCAGCATCTCCTCTACTATCCGTGACACAGAGGAAGAACTACAGAGATCCTGCTCAAATAACACAAGCTCAGTTTAGTCTTGTGAAAACGAGACGCAATTACACGCCACTGATGGCAGGACACATCAACAACTAGACAGCTCATGGTTAAAATGAACTTTTGGCTGTGGGAGAAAATCAATGACACTTTTCTTATTGAGTGAGGCCTAACAGTGCTGACAAACTAGCAGTATGACAATCATGTTGAAGACTAACCTGCTAGTCTAACACAAATGACCTGTCACACCTGCAATATGTCAAACTAACGTCACGCCTGGAGAAGCTCCAGAGAATCACTCATGAAGTTCAACACTCATCACTCTCAGCTCTGACCACATTTAACTCTATTACACAGAATCTCCATCAAATCCAGCACAGAAATGGCACAAAAGAAGATTCCACCTTGACAGTACAACCACTAATGGTATATCATGATATAATTATATCTGCTGGTAAAAATGAAAAAAGTTTAAAAAAATAAATAAATAATGTGGTTATGCCAATTTCTGTACAATGCAGTGAAGAATGAAAAGCACTCATCTTATTTGATTATTTACTCCGTTAATAATTTGGAACTTGATGGACATAAAGCAAAAGCTGATGAAGCAGACGATCTAGCTGGATTATATATACTAATGCAGTCAGCCCTTCACAAGTTCTTCCTCTTCTTGACTTGTTTGGGACTCGTCCAGCTCTTAATTTTCACACACTGCTTCACACAAACACATCTAACGCAGAATAAAAAACAAATGCCAAATTAAAATGGAACATTTTCAGGATAAATAACCAGCGGGCAAATATCACAGACGATTATGCTTTATAAATCAAGAGAAGCAGAAATCATGATCACAATTAAAATGTGATTTATCATGCAACCCTATCTGAACTGAACTGAATTGATCTGAATAATGACACCATTGTCTTTTACAGCTGCTGTACAGCAGAATCTAAACTGTCTCCATAGTTGAGCTTCCATAACTGATTCTGTTATTTTCATGTTTATTTCTGTGAAGCAGCTTTGACACAATCTGTATTGTATATAAAGTGCTGTAGAAATAAAGCTGACTTCACTATAAACTACGTAATGAAAAGCATTTCTCCCATCTAGCATCATTCCACCAAGTCCTAGTTTGGACCTTTTAATCGAGTTAAAAACTCACATAACGAAACCCAGACACACGTCTAATACACTTGCTAGTGTGCCACGGTGTAGAAATTAAACAGCATGGGTCATTCCATCTCAGATGGGCCGCTGCAGGAACTAATAACTTCCTAGGGGTCTTAAAAGCACAAGCAACCAATTTTACAATGTTTGAAGCACTTGAGATGGAGTGACCCATAGGACTGTGATGGTCGCCATGACAACCGCGCCACACCGAGGTGGTCGATTACCACCGGCAATAGAGATGACACTCTATAACAAGCATAAAATACAAAGTTTTGTATACAAGTGCAATAATAGTAACAGTTGCAATAGAATGACCCGCCTGCTTGGTGGTCCTCCCTTAAACCGGACAACTGTCAACATGTTAGTTTTTCTACCAAAGAATTTAAAATCTGTATAGAAAAGCCAAGGTAGGCTTAAAAGGATTTATGTTTACGTTCTAATTGTTATCAGGTCAATGCAGGTTTTCCAGCATGTGATTGAAGTTGTTTTTACGAATTTTTGGCAATGAATGCTTGTTTAATATTTAACTTTCTTATTTAGGCTACTTGCAGGTGTTAGGTGTTTTGCAGGTTGTGCGTTGCCATGTTCACTGACGGAAGTGCTAAAATAAACATGCACGTTTGTTAAAGGGGTCATATGATGCGATTTCAATTTTTCCTTTCTCTTTGGAGTGTTACAAGCTCTTGGTGCATAAAGAAGATCTGTAAAGTTGCAAAGACTAAAGTCTCAAATCCAAAGAGATATTCTTTATAAAAGTTAAGAGTCAACCACACCTACCTAAAACTGCTCATTCTAACACACCTCTACATATCTACATCACTATGTGGAAATATTAGCATAATGCTATTGTTGCCGCTGCCATGTCCTGAAGACGCTGTGCGTTTCGTTGTGAAAGTGAAACTACTTTGTTTGGTCTTCCAAAAGAGGACGATATCTGCTTCGTCATGCCTGGAGCTGATCCGTGCTGGTCGCTGAGGAAATACTACAACTTCGCGCTGTGGATGGCCGGATCGGCTTTCACCGTTTTCACCGCTCCTTCACCGGGACCGCCGTTCTCGACCC
>NW_015666239.1:105957-106274 GCF_001515625.1 Sinocyclocheilus rhinocerous
CTTTCACCAGTAAGTAGTGTATGCCTATGGTTGAAAATAAATGATGTTTATAGTGAATGCCCCTATAAATGGTCTTATTTTTACGATTTAGTTTTAATCCAAATGATGTGTGTGCTAAGTGAGCGAACATCAAAGATCACACAACAGAATTGCGCACGCTCTCTCTCGCTCTACTGTTAAGTAACGCGTGCATTGTTTTACTTACTTGTTTTTTACATATCCGACCGAACTACAAACTTTCCAGTGATGTCTGTGAGAAAGGTATATTCACTCGACAAGCTCGCGCATCTGCGCCGCCGCGCACTCAATCCACTCAG
>NW_015666239.1:106626-118520 GCF_001515625.1 Sinocyclocheilus rhinocerous
CTGTGTGGTATCGGCGTTTGGTATCGGGGCATTTTAACGAGTACGAGTACGAGTACAGGAGCTCAGTATCGGGCCCGATACCGATACCAGTATTGGTATCGGTGCATCCCTATATATATATATATATATATATAACAAAACCGCTCCAAAGATGGTAGTTGGTCCATTACCACCATGGTGGTAAACATCTGCCACTGTCACAGCCCTATTGACCCACATAGAACAAAAATATTCTCAACGTGACTAACCTTTGCTAGAACAAATCAACGCAAAACCATCACAACGAGCTGACGGTGTTTTATGTACATCACTGAACCAGCAGCTCTCATTGACTTGCAAATATCTGCAGAAAACCACACTATGTCACTTCAATCACTGGAGAGACGCCTGCAGCAATTAAAAAAAGAGAATCATCTCAGTGCAGCCGCAGTACAGTTACAATCCACAGCAACACATGAAGGGCACCGCAGCATGGATCCGGCGTTCTGCTGGCACCTGCTCTAATTAGGTCGACCTCTACCTGGATCTGACGTGAGAAGGAGAATCACACGGCCCGCTGGGGAGAAACGGGACACGCTTCCCGCTCGTGGGAACGCCGAACACACTCGGTCAGAGCGCGCCGTTGATCATTTCACGAATCTGAAAACACCAAGCTCTTCATCAGAATATCAAACTTTGTTGGAGAACCGAGCCGGCGAACCGTGCTAGACTGTCTTCTCTGGCGAAACTGTAATGTTGTGGAAACGTAATTGACTCAGTGACCCGCTGCATTGATGGATGGCTCCAGACACCTCGAGCATTCAAAAGACAAGAAAGACTGATGGGTGAGCCGCTAATGGCCTTAAACCTGCACTCAGAGGTGGATGGATACGGCCCCCCGCCGCGCCAGAGGAAGAGCTCTACAAACGCCTGGTGTCAGACGCTTCATATAGAGACGGGAAATGAACGTCTCTAATGGATGACGGAGGACAAGGTGCAGAAAAAGCACCGATCCGGTTCCTTTAACACGTAGATTCTGTCAGGAACATTTCCATAGTGAAAGGCCAGGAGAGAGGGGCACAAAAAGTGAGGATAACATGCTAAGAGTGAGCGTGGAGGGCTTTTACGCGTAACTCCAGCGGGCGACACATGATGATACAGTCAGGAGAGATGCAGCGTTTGCCAGATGACAACTCTAATAGCGACTGCATCTATTACGCTTTGTAAGAAAGCTGCGAGTTGCCATTCACGGCCCTCGGCTCGATTCGGGTCAGGCCATTACTGCACACGGCTTAATGTCTCAGACTGCACAACTGCTCTTAACACAACACCGATGAAAGACGACGCTGTAAATCAAGGGTGGAGGAGTTCAAAGCCGCCGTACACTTCAATCGATTGAATAACATGCTAAACGTGCTTTAAAGCAACAGATTCTACACGACACCGCTTCTGTCTACAGATCACGTCTGATATATATTGCAGGCGAAAACATGTTAAAACCAATGCATATTAAGAGATGCCTACTAGGATCTTTAACAAGGATCTTTAGCAAACACATTTAAACTAGGGCTGCAACTAAAGATTATTTAGATAATTGAGTAATCTGCCAATAATGTATTTGATTAAAAAGCCAAATATATATATATATTCTTTTGGAGTTTCTAAGTGTCCTTTTTTGGAAAGATATCTAAATTTATCTTGAAAAAAGCTTGCAGAAAATACAGATTTTTGAGAGTCACCCTTCAATCATTTGGTTTACTTTGCTGGATATAGCAAATGATGACAAAATAAACATTTGAAACAAGATAAATGGTCTATGCTTAATTTCATGAAGTGTGCGATTAATCGCGATTAATCACAGAGAAAGGATGTGATTAATTAGATTTAAAAATTTTATCGATTGACAGCCCTAATACATATATAACTAACTTATTAAATCCTGTCCAGTGTTGTCTTCCAAACTGTGTGCAAACCGAAGGAGGAATCTATGGAGACTTTATGCTATATATTATGAGCAACATTACAACCATTAAAACCATTGCCACCATAATAAACTAAAACGTAAGTACAGATTAAACGCGCACATTCACTGGATATCGTGATTATATTACATTTGTACACCATTACAACAGTCACTTACAGTGTTACAGACAAGGATTATATGATCATAAACTGTAAGTTAAGCACCTGTAAAAACATATTTCAGACACTTTAAACAGCATACACACCTGCCAAAGCACCTACATGTGTATGAGTTTGTCTGAAGCGCTTAATAAAGCATATTCCTAAGGTCGCAAAACTCTGGACTTTTGGTAGTACCTAGGATAGCAAAGTCCACTAAAGGAGGTAGAGCTTTTTCGCATTTGGCTCCCAAACTCTGGAATAGCCTTCCTGATAATGTTCGGGGTTCAGAGTAGGGCTGTGCGATTTGGGGGAAAATATCAAATTGTGATTTTTTTGACAGATATTGCGATTGCGATTTGATTTGCGATTTTAAATTTGCAAAGTCAAGCTTCAGCTCAATATTGTCAATAATGTGCAGCACAGTATGGGTATCATTACCCTGCTGAAAAAAATAATAGAAACCATCACAGAAATTCTTATAGTTTCCATTAAACCATTACAAAATTCCTTTTTGTTTTGGGCATTATTCCAATAGGAATTACTGTTGTTCTATTGGTTGCCATCTGCCAGATTACATCCCACCAATAGAATCCATCAAAAACGGAGGTGCGCTCACTCTTGCCCAGGGCAAGTAAGACTGCAACTCAAGGCTGGCAGTCATGCATATGCTCTAGAACAGAGTAATATCGCGTCCATATCGCAGGCTTTGCGATTAGCAAATCGCAACGTCTCAAATCGCGATTCGATTTCGATTCGATTTCGATTAATCGCACAGCCCTAGTTCAGACACACTCTCTCTGTTTAAATCTAGATTAAAGACTCATCTCTTTAGATGTTTAAATGTTTAGAAACATTATGAAAAATACAAATATAAATTATAGTGGCATTCATTAAGAACAACGTTTATTATAAACAACAAGCCAGACACATTTACTTACGTGGGAAATGTGCTTTACAAATATACTTGTGTTCTCGTATCTCTCTCATTCGGCACCAATGTTTTGCGTGCTTGATGTTAACTGCATTGTAAAAGTTGTTTTGAAATATTAGTAACAGCATGTTTCAGATGATAAAAACGTGATTTATATTATAGAAAATACAGTACTTGTTGCAATTTAAACTAGTGCTGTCAAACGATTAATCGTGATTAATCGCATCCAAAATAAAAGTTTTTGTTTACATAATATGAGTGTGTACTGTGTATATTTATTATACACACACATGCACGTTTATATATATTAAATATATTTATATATAATATAAGAATAAGAATATACATATAATCTAAATATTTTCAAAATATATACTGCATGTGTGTGTATTTATTTATACATAATAAATATACACATACATATAGTATGTAAACAAAAACGTTTATTTTGGATGCGATTAATCACGATTAATCGTTTGACAGCACTAGTGTAAACCAACACCGGGTATGAAACGTGCTGAACACCTTCAGCATAATGGGGCACATTTTGCATGTCAAAGCCACATTTCCTTTTGTAATGTAAAATCAAACTGTAATCTCATTCCCACACTCCCCCTGAACGTTACCTGCACCTGAAACACTTTTAATTAGCACGCAAACATGAAAATAACATCCCCATGCGGCACAAACACAACATTAACACTACTGAAACTGATTTGGATTGAAGGTTTAGAATTAATGGCGTTTTAACACAACTTATCTGAGAGGCATCAGTGAGCGTTTCTAGACAAATACCTGGCTTGAAATGAGACTTACAGCATGGACTCTTGCAGTCTCATGATTAGGGCTGGGTATCAAGTTCGATACTTTTTAGGCACCGACCGAATTGCCTCGATACCATCGAGTATCGAAAAACATCTTGTCGTTCGGTACCAAATTTCGATACCTAAGGGGTTAATCTCATCAGCGTCAGTGAGCCAATAAGCCTGCAGCACTAGAAATAAAACCAAAGTTTTTTTTTTAGATAATGTAATCTTGTTAAAATTGATTTCATAAAATTGGTATCGAAAAAAGTATCGTTCAGGAACCAGTATCGAAGTCAAGGTATCGGTATCGGTATCGAAAAATTTGGAACGATACCCAGCCCTACTCATGATCCGCACACTGAACACTAAGCGGCTGATTAAAGCGCTCTGAGGCGTGTGATGAAGGGCGGTGGATCTCAGGTGCGTTCGTCCAGCACTACTGTACATGTGTTCAGCAGAGCTCATACATCACCAGCGCACTATTAATATCAGCCGCTGACAGATACAGGCCATAGAGGAACACGCCGAACAATACTGCTGATAAGAGCACTTATAATGCCGAAAGACACCGCAACAATATCACACAAAGAAAACTCACTTTCCTCTCTCGGACCACAACAAGTGCTAATTATGATTTCAACCTAAATGACACACACGCACACGTCAGCTGCAAACATCACTGGTGTGTTTGAGAGGCCGGTGTGTGTCCTGATGCATTAGACACTGTAAGGCAACGTTCTGATCAAGCCACATACACTGCTATATAGGGATGGGTGATAAGGGCTTAAAAAATATATCACGATATTTCTGGTATTTATTGCGATAACGATATCTATGACGATAATTAAGGGAATCCTGTTTCTTTAGAGAAAAGTATTATCTTTTCTATTTTTACCCAAAATAGGGTGTTGTGAGCATTACTGAGTACACACGTAATGTAATGACGGTTTAATTCATACTGGAAGCCAGAGGGCGCCCTCGCGCAGAAACTCCACACATGCGTCACAGAAGTAATAGCACTGATGAGGACGCTCCAGGAAATCCCTAATATAGACAAAGGTATCGCTGAATAAAACGCACAACGGAGAAAATTTAACTGATGAAACTTGAAGACAAGAAACATACGATTGCACAAAATATATGGTTTATCGGTGTTCTTCAAGCTATTTTGGGTATTTTTTATAAGGAAAGTATATTTATAATGCAATGCTAATCGACATAGCCTTTATCACTGTACATAATACTATAATTCTGTGATATGAAACCACGTCTGGCCACAAAAAGAAGTTATTTCAAACACTCGACTATGTTATTAAGTTAATTTGGAGAAAAAGCATGTCAATAAATGATATCTTTGTTGGACAACAGGTTTGTAAACAGGCTCATACACATGCAAAGGGCTACATTTATTCAGACCGATTTTTTGTGCACTGTACAGCCCTGACCAAACCAGTTCCAGACTGTAGAAGAAGCTCCTCACAGCTACAGCTTTATGAATCCTCGCTTATTCAACACACCTGGCTCAACTCATCCACTCATTACAAAATACACACACTGCGAGTCTTCTGTTGAAAGAGTCACAGCCGGTCGGAGATCAGGCCTGTGATTTAAAGTGAGTGAATTACTGTAACATATTTTACCAAAACGTAGTGCTGGGCAGTATACCGGTTCATACCGGTGTTTATTTTTGTTATGATATGAATTTACCGTCATGTACCGTGAAACCGGTATAATTTTGAAAAATACCGTGATATAAATTTTTGGTCATACCGCCCAGCACTACCAAAACGTACAATAAATAAGTGTGGATCAATATGCCAAATTACACAAGAATTCAAGTCATGCTTAGTCTATCTAAACAACAGATCAGCAACAACAGAAAATACTGCAAACTGTGATCTAGCCATTCAAAACATTCAGAATAAGCGGAATAACTGTATCTAAAAGACATTGCCTACAGTGTCATATTTAATATGCACATTTCTAAGGCCTGCAAATGATCGACATGATCAAACTCTGCTGTAAAAACCTGTTTCACACGATCTACTGTGTGCCTTCTGTTGTCTGTTTGTAAACATAAGAATAAAGTAAGCGTCAGAATAACTGCAGTAATATCTCCAGATGAACACTCACTGGACTGAAGCAGCTCAGCTTTACTTGATTCTCCATCAATCATGTTTTAGAGTCTCAAATCTGATCCTCAGGATCTTTTGAGGAGCGTTTGTTTCCAGAAGCTTTACTTTCACTGTTCCTCAGCGGAGGAATGATCTTCACAAGCCTCCAGAACATCTCACATCTTCTGAGGAGCCTTTATTTCTTCAGCTCTCAATCACTGCATTATATGTTTGGAGCATTTCAATCTCATCTTATATTACTGGAGATATAGAGCGATATTTATATCAGTTTATGTCAGTATCTGCTGCACTGTTATAAACATCTAATTGTTTACATTACAAGCATCAGAATCTCATCATATAAATATCAGAGTCTGCAGAAAATTCATATTTTTTGCTTAGTTTTTCATCCATATTCTCATTGTATCAGACTATATGAGCCATAAAAGCCTGATGGATCAAATATGACACAAAACAAAATACACATATGCAAACCTTTTATTAGATTTTCTATTTTGTCTAAAGGTTCAATAACTCTGACATTTAAAAAAAATGATTTTTTTGGACTATTATTTCATATGTCAGGCTTTACGGGGTTAAAGATACAAACTGTAAAGTTGTTCTTATCTGAAATGTTTCAAAAACCAGATACGGTTCATTAAATCTCAGTGCAAACCTCATAATGGGGGTCAAAAGACATCCAGCTTTACACACTAATCAGTGAATGTCTGATTTGCACTATTTACACTACCACTACACTGGTCTCTAATACTGTACATTTTATTAACTGCACATGTGTACATCATGTATGTGTGTGTATGCAACAGGCTAAATCTTGGAAAAAGTTGATATCGGTGTGGATGAAGCAACTGTGACTGTATATAACAGTATGATATGACATACATGTGTCATACATGACCATATAGACACACACTACCAACAGCTATTGCAAATTATCAGCGGTTTATAAACAACTGTGGGTTAACAGAAATCATATTTACACTTATCTGTGTAGGTAAAGCATTGTGAGTAACTTACCTGTCTTCACCTCTGACTGAATCTGACAACAGTTAGCATGCTAGCTCTGCTGCTAACACAGTCAATAACAACAGACAAATGTGACAGCGGCTGTGGTAAAGTTTCATGAGGCCGACATGTAATCTCAAAGCGAAGTCTATTAATTCAGATCGTTAAATATTTCATGTGACATGTCAATCATTTAAAATCACAGGCCTCATCTGTGGAGTTCAGTCAGAGAAACCGGCGCCTGATTCAATAAGAAACACACGGCCAATTGATTAACAGAGGCAGTGACAGCAAAACATGAACTAGTCCGAGCTCTTCTGACCATATACAGGACTAGTAGAGTCAGCTTCTGTGTTTAAACCAGCTGTCTGAGGACTCAACTAACCAGCTAGCAAAAACGCGCTTATGAGCCGCTCCTGCAGCACTTGGCCATAATCTCAACATGACAGCAAAAACAACAAGTATAGACATAATCTTACCAGTTCCGTTGCAGTGTGTCGTTTGTGGACGATAATGTTTATATTTTGGAAGTGTTTGTTTTCATTTGTCGTGGAAACATTAGAGAGCGACCGCTGGAGAGAGCGGCGTGGAACGCTTCGATGGACAGCTCGGTTGAGCCAATCACAGCAGTGTGTTTCCGATCGAGAGCCAATCGCTTCACAGCGTTGACCTGAGAGGCGGGTGCTAAAGACAAGGGCTCTATAAATACAGCAGGAGCTGCGAAAGCGGCGCACACGAGTTGAGACTGATGGATGCGCTCGTGTTTATGCCAATATATGTGATTGTCCGTGATATTTCTAATTAAAGGTAGATAAGTAATGTTTAAACTTTTAAGGCAAAACACCCGAGGTGAATAGGATAACCAAACTAATAGATTCCACCATACTTCCCAGTAGATTAATTACATGCAAAGTTGTAAACGTTTTTGAGTTACAAGTTTTCTGAAATTGACTGTTTAAATATGCAAATGATTTAATTACGCATTATCTAATTAAATATGCATACATTTGCATAGTCCAGAACAGAAATCTGAAGCGAGGTTCGAAATTGTTCTTTGATTTTGTTGAAATATTAAAGGTTTTTTCCAGAGGGATTTTTGGATTTTTCTTTTTATCACTCCATAAATCAGAAAATACTGTCAACAGACAAAAAAAAGCATGTTTTTAGGAGACGCAAATACAGAAAGTGCAATAAAATAAACACAAATGTGTATTTTGGATGTTTTCTTTCCACTAGTCAAATGTATTACGAAACATGTTATGAAAACCCAATTGACAAGTGCGTGAAAAATTAAGTGCAACTTTTATAATTCACATTTATAGGCTATTCATATTTATGCATTTTATTCAAATAATGCAATTGATTTTAAAAATGCATAAAAGTTAACAGTCTAAATTCATGAATTATTAAATATTAATTATGATATAGTTGGCGCAGCTTCATTCATAGTATAATAAATATTATTAACAAGACGTTTTGTCTTTGATAGGTTGAAGGCATACTACAGTGCTTTGATTCAATATATTTTTATTATTTGTTATTATTTGTTAGCTGACCTCATTAATAAAGCATAATGAACAGGGCCAGTGTTTTTCGCTCAGTGTTGCTCCAGATCAAGCCGAAGACCCTCTGAAAAAGATATCTGAGCAGTTTAGTCATTGTTTATTTTGTCCTCCGTCCATCTGCTCCATTCACAGGAGGATCTTCAGATCAGAACAGCACTAAAGACTGCAGCCCTGATCTGTGGAAACGCTCTCAGAGGCTTTCGCCCGTCCAGCTGCAACAAATCCATTAGAGCGGATCCAGCGGCACGACACAGTTCGGACCCGAGCCCTTCCAGACGACTCCATGACCTCCTCTCTTTGTCCCTGTGCGGCACGGCAAAGAAAGCTGTACTCCAGCGAGGCCAGCCTCTGCTTCTCTCTAAATTGACTGACACCTTTGAGAAGTCACTTGCTGACGTTCATGCTCCTGTGAAGAGACGCTGTTGGTTTTATATAACGCTGTGTGGGAGGCCGGTGACGAGCCCATCCACTGCACACGGCTCTGCTGGGTGATGTGTGGGCAGCGCTTTTAACAACTGCATACTGGCTCACACTCAGGTTATGGGGGAGTACAGGAATGAAATTATGTAAATACCCTCTAAAGTACTGACACACACACACACACACACACACACACACGTCTGGTCAGCTATCCTTGTGGGGACTCTCCATAGGCGTAATGGTTTTTCTACTCAGATACGGATGTGTGTGCTCGAACGGAGCTCAAAATATCTATTGATTTGTGTATTTGCTGATTATTTGTGTGTGGGTCTGCTCTTAATCTGGAATGGCAAATTCAGAAAATGTAGCTGAATTTATAACTGAGATCAAATAAGAGGGTTGTTAGGACAGCAACACTCCAGTGGATTTCTAGAGTGTCAGCTATTAGAGAGAAAAGCAGCTCCCATTAAACCCAATCGCTGATCACACGAACACAGTTATCAGCTGTGCTTTATCTGATCTAATCAATCATAATCCACTGCTGCTGCACTTTAGCTATAGATTACCTACTTGTGTTCTGTTGTGCTCAAAAACTGGCTTCAGTTTCTGTGCCGCGGCTCCAATTGACCCACATTTGAGTCCATGCAATTTGGCCAAAATTGGCACTATGAAAACACTAAAGATACACGTTTAAAACAGAAGACCTCTAGCTTGCCAGAGACTACAAATATAAAATATGAGAGAAATTTAATGATTTCCAACTATTTTTATTGTGTTAGTTTATTGTTCAAAATTTGCTGCACAGACACAAAATAAAGAAAGATTTTGAAGTTTTTTGTCATGATTACTTGCATTGACTACTTGTACACGGAGGTATACATAGCAAGTAAAATAGTATCTTTCATTGTGTGTTGCTATTTGTACTTGCTGTGTGTTTCTTCAGTGTTTTTTCTCAAACCGTTGTGAGGGTGAAATGAGTTTCTCACACTTCTGTTCAGTGCTGAAACTGTCTAGTAATTGAGATCCAAAAAACTAACAACCAAAAACAACTTTTGACAGATTTTTTTTTTTTTTTTGACTGTGAAACTTGACTTGAAGAAACAGTGAATTTTCCTTGGAGGATTTAGAAGTTGATTTCAAGTAAACTTTGAGCCTTAAGTTATTGTGTATTTCATATTTTTCAAATGTCATTTATGTATTTAATCCCATTTTATCAACCAATTTCAATTCAAGTTTATTTGTATAGTGCTTTTCACGATACAAATCGTTGCAAAGCAACTTTACAGAAAATTAAGTTTCTACAATATATTTAGTAGTAGCTTGTCTTTGTCTTTGTCTTGTTCCAATGTCTTTGCTACTGACCTTCGATGATCTATTTTAATCATACTAATAAGCAAACACATTATACCCATAAATTCTTCATACAGTGGACTACTGGATCAAAAATGATGCAGACACTTTGAGCTGAGCATGTTTTGCTGAAGCGTTTTTCTTTAATTGCTAATGTGATCTTTTTACACCACAGACTGAACTAAATGAAGCACTGCTTGGTAATTAGTTGTCTAAATTGGTTTTATCTAATTGTGTTCTTAAATTTAACAGCTGACAGCTATTCAACCGAATTCATTACATACCTTTCTATCAAAGTTATCTGACATTATCAAGATTAATTTCTTTTCTCAAGATGAGTTCTTCTCATATTTTATTACCACTTTCTAAACTACAGCGAATAAACTGTGATATAATGTGAGAAATGTTGAAGGTGTCTGAATACATTTTGGTTTCATTGTATGTAGTTTCTTCACCCTTATTATAATTTCACAAGTTCACGCTTACATATAATTAGCTGAAGTATGGTAACGTGGTTTGGGGGCCGATGGGGGAGGAGCAGTGTGATTGTATAGCCCTACCACGAGGGCCCGAGTTGCCTCGACTGGAATAGCTTGCGGTGTCGGTGTACGGGCCCTACTGGCTGACAGGCCCCTGCTAATCAGTGGGCAGAGAAAAGACGAGGTTAGCTGAGAGGGTTCTGACAGTGTTCGGCGGGAGGTCGAGACTCGTGGCGTCGGACGGCTAAGCCTCGCCAACCGTCGAACGGAAAAGTAAAGTTATGTGGCCGGGTACAGATCCGCTTTGTTTACCCTTCGCGAGGACAGTGCGTCGGAATTAATCAGCGTTTGCCTCAGGCTTAAATGTGGTCCACTTTCCGATTGGAGGAATTGTAGGCTCAGCCGAAAGATAAGAATATGTCAGGGAAAAAATGGAAGTGCCGCCAATAGAGGCGAGGTTAAGCCTCGGCATCGTGGAGAGCGTGTGGCTGGTCGAGCAGGGAGCAGGGGCCGCGATGAAGCCTGGAGCTCGGCGGCGGTGTCTGGCGGAGAACGAGCGATCCTGGGGCCGGCAGTTTGCCAGACACGCTCCTCCCGAACCTTGTTAATAAAACATCATAAAGTGGCATTTAATCCACTGCGCTTGTGTTTCGACATGAATTTAATGCAATGAAATGTATTCAGAGGTGACGAAACCACCTGTGTGTGGTGTTTCTTTATTAAGCAATCTGTGAATGATTCAGTGTGAGGATGTTTTGCTCGTGTCACGGCCTGCTCGATCCTCTACAGAGCGCGGCAGCATCAGAATGATAATGCAGGCATTGTCTTGAACTGCAGCCACTGAAGAAAGCAGAACAATACAGCCGTCAGCAGAAGGTGACAGCGCTGGGTTTATCTCACCGGACACACCGTTATTCCCCCTGATCCTCCAATGACCACGACTTCTGCTCTGATATATGATCAGCTCTGGAGAAGACAGGTTATTTATCTGTAAATTGATCGGCAGGACTTCGAGGGAGGAGGCCGCATTCAGCGCGGCTTTAGCGCTTCATAATGGAGCAGTCTAGCCCCAGATGGCTTTTCCCTGTATTATTCATCCC
>NW_015666239.1:118581-120623 GCF_001515625.1 Sinocyclocheilus rhinocerous
TATTTTTTTATTCTTTACATTTGTGCACTCTAGAAAGCAGATAACTACAGTAAAGCCATAAACGGGGCCAAAATGTGTTAAATAAGACAATTATCAGATAACAAACCATTATTAAAAAGAGAAGTATTTATTATTAAACTAATGGAAGTAATGACTCCCTCATTAAAAATGAATAAAAAACTTGAAAAAAAATTAATTAAAATAACCTAAAACTGACTTTAAGCACCAGATATTTATATGTTATAAAATATATGTAACATATGGAGCTCCTGATGACGGAAAAAATGTGAGAATGGGAAAAAACTGATATTTCAGTGATGCCATGTTTACTCGGAAGACGTTTGCATTCCCTCACAAGAGGCACTAAACAATCATTAATATAATATAATCAATCAAGCATTGAAATCTCACCATGTCCCTTTAATAAAGTCACACAGGGAGTTCCAGAAACACATAAAGCACAATCATTCAAATGTTTTTGTTTGTTTTTTTGAACCAGCAGATGTAAATGGACTGTACAAACAAATGCCTCACTGAAATGAATCAGACCTCCCAGTGCAGCGTTTGATTTCTGCTCCGGCGCTTCACTGCAAGCTTGTGTGTGCGATATAATGAGATATAATCAGCCGTGTGATGCTGTGTAACGCCACACTGCGACTAGAGAAATACTGGAAAACAATACTGTTCTACAAACAGTTACTGGAAAGAGTTAAATCGGCAGTATTTCTGGGTTTAGTGAGGTACTCTCCTGTCATTAATCTGCCTTCAGGCTTCTTTATATAGAATCAGAGAGAGAGAGAGAGAGAGAGATTGACCCACGTGGGCTCACAGTGACCCGATCCACCCGTGACCCGCTCTAGATATACTGAACCACAACGAGTCTATTTTTATTTCTCTGAAGGGATTTTAGGAGAAACAGAAAGAGCCACATCTATACTCTCACAACAGCCTCATTAAGCAATATAAACATGTATGTCTGTTGCTATATAATATGTTTTAGATGGGGACAGGTTAAGATACTTTAATGAGGAAAAGAGCAGGAATGTTTAGATATTTATACTAGAAAACAAGACAGAAATACCAAGTAAGAAAATCATACTTTTGCAGTGTAAAAATGATTCTTTAAGGAACTGTTCACTGAAAGGTGCTTTGGGGGACCCAAAATGCTTTCATCTGTTTTCAATGGTTTTCATCTTGACATCACTATGAAAACCCACTTTTGGAAACTTTTCCAAATTTGTATTTTTTTATTTTTTTATTCTTTACATTTGTGCACTCTAGAAAGCAGATAACTACAGTAAAGCCATAAACGGGGCCAAAATGTGTTAAATAAGACAATTATCAGATAACAAACCATTATTAAAAAGAGAAGTATTTATTATTAAACTAATGGAAGTAATGACTCCCTCATTAAAAATGAATAAAAAACTTGAGAGAGAGAGAGAGAGAGATTGACCCACGTGGGCTCACAGTGACCCGATCCACCCGTGACCCGCTCTAGATATACTGAACCACAACGAGTCTATTTTTATTTCTCTGAAGGGATTTTAGGAGAAACAGAAAGAGCCACATCTATACTCTCACAACAGCCTCATTAAGCAATATAAACATGTATGTCTGTTGCTATATAATATGTTTTAGATGGGGACAGGTTAAGATACTTTAATGAGGAAAAGAAACAACTAATCGACAGCTAACAAAGAGTGTTCTCAGAACTTCGGCTAACGTTCTGGCGAGGTTCTCTTAACGTTATGAACAGTGCTGGGGAAAGTTACTTTTAAAAGTAATGCATTACAATATTGCGTTACTCCATAAAAAAAGTAACTAATTACGTTACTTAGTTACTTTTTATGGAAAGTAATGCGATACGTTACTTTTGCGTTACTTTTTAAATCTGGACAGGGCTTGCTTGTTTGTTTTTAAAATAAAAAAGTTCTATTTTTGGCAAATATAAAAGCCTTTTCACACCAAAAGTGAAATGAATAAGCCTCAGGCTAAAGGGAAAGTAAATTTACGTCCGTACAGTAGAATGCAGAAGAAGA
>NW_015666239.1:120652-127669 GCF_001515625.1 Sinocyclocheilus rhinocerous
TTAATTAATGCATATTCATATTTATTTTGAACTACAGTAACATCTTCTGATTTCTGTCACCATGGCGACACCAGAGCTGTCACTCAATAAATTGGAAACAAAGTAACTTGCGTTGCTTATTTGAAAAGGTAACTCAGATATTCTCTTGTAAATTAAAAAGTAATGCGTTACTTTACTAGTTACTTGAAAAAAGTAATCTGATTACGTAACAAACGTTCCTTAACCAACATTCATTCAGAGTTATCTGCTCTTTGATAACATTCTCAAAATGTTAACACAACATTATTTATACATCCTTCATGGAACGCTTAATTTCTGAAACCTTGTATTTGGATGTTCATCTAACATTTTTAAAATGTTTTGAAACATCCAAAGAATATTCAGAAGTGATTTTCCCATAATGTTTGCATGTTACCTTAACATTCGTATAACCAAGAAAAACATGTTTTTAAAATGTTTAAAAGATGGATGTTTGAGCGTTCAGAGAACATTCAGAAATCAGGTTTTTGTAACTTAATGAAACGTTCGCAAAACATTCTTAGAATATATATATTTTTTAGCTTTGGAGTTATCTGGTCTTTAATAATGTTCTCCAAATGTTTTTACAAAAACATTATTTATATATCGTTCATGAAACGTAATAATTCTGAAATTTTTTGTTAGACATTCATCTAATGTTTTTTAAATGTTACCAGAGTCCAGTCAAAAATAATGTTTCTTTGGACGTTTTGAACATTCAGAGAACATTCAGAAATCTTTATATATTGTTCATAGAATGTTTTATTTATGAAAAGTTTTACATTGTAAAAAAAATAATTGTTTCAACTTAAAATAATTTGTTACGCCGCTAACTAAAAATGTTAAGTTTAGTCAACTAAAATATTCAAGTTGTCACTTAACTTAACATTAAGTAACGTAAAATTTCAAGTTGACTAAACTTAAAATTGTTAGTCAGCGGGGTAACAAATTATTTTAAGTTGATACAATTATTTTTTACAGTGTATAGTTGGATGTTCATCTAAAGTTTTTAAATGTAATTACTTGTTTCAAAGGTTCAGAAAACATTCTAAAGTAACGTCAAGAACAGCAACCAAGAAAAAACATTTATAAAACAATAAAACACTGGACGCTTTGAATCTTCAGAGAACATTCAGAAGTAACGTTTTCATAACTAAAACATGTGTTTGTGAGCTGGTAAACGGCTAATATTCTGTTCAGAAGCGAGTGAAGCACTACTGAACTGATGATAGAGTAGAATAACGAGCACAGCTGTGTTCTGAGGGAGACGCGGAGCTAAGAATAATGCTAGTGTGTGTCTGCGAAGGCCAAACGCAGCACAAAGACCCACAGAGACATAATTATGAATCAAGCACAAACTCAAACGCATCCGCAGGTGAATATCAATAGACTCTAGCTGGCCGCCGCAGGGTCACCAACAATTAAGGCAGATAATTAGCCTGCGTCGCTAGCTGGATGTTAGCGCTGAATGGCTGGCCGTCTTTGTTCCGGGGCTAATGAATTGTCACAGCTCACGTTAAGATGTCAGAATGAGTTCATCTGACAGAAATCATCCCGTGTCAAATCGTTTGTTTATTGGACGTCACCTGATGCGTGTTGGAGCAGCGGGCTTCGGCGTTTGCTCTTCTCTCATGCAATAACAATCACAGGACTGCAGCTTCAGTACATTTGAGTTTTTCAACTGCATCTGAATCGAACATTAAAGGGGACCTATTATGCAAAAACCACTTTTATAAGGTGTTTGAACACAGTTGTGTGGCCGCGGTGTGTGAAATCAATCAGCCTATAATGGTACAAATCCATCCACTCATTTTTTTATAATACCAAAAAATCATTAACAGTCGAGCTCATAATCACAAGCGGGACTTCTAAAGTTTGTGATAGCAGCTAAGGCACAATGAGACCAGCTGTCGTTATTTTTATCGCGCTATGCTCCCCGTCTGTGTAATTCATAAACGATCATTTATTATGCACAGTACGATCAGATGACTGACTTTTAAAGCAAGTACGTTTTCTGTAAAGATAACAGGCTTGTACTAATAGTGGAATGTTTGTTTGTATGCGGAGCTTGAGCTCTTGAAGCTCCGCCCTCTTCTGAAAGGCGGCGGGAGCACCAGCTCATTTGCATTTAAACGGATACACACAAAAACGGCGCTTTTTGGTTAATACCCTAAAAGTGGCAATTTTAACAAGCTATAAAAAATTATCTGTGGTGTATTTTGAGCTAAAACGTCACATGTACACTCTGGGGACATCAGAGACTTATTTTACATCTTGTAAAAAGGGGCATAATAGGCCACCTGTAATGTTTTCCTTACACAACCAGAGTAAAAATGACGTCCAGACGCAGGACTGTTTTCTTATTCCCGCTCCCGCTGAATTTCTGACCTTTACCGCGCTCTCCCACAACGTGTGAGTTCCGCTCCTGCGATTTTTGTGTCCACTCCGAAAGCAGCCCTCTATATTGGTGCATTCATGTCATGTCGGAAAAATTGTATTTGCGAGTTGAATGCACAAGAACGCCACAAAGTCGAAATTACGAGTGCGAAACTTGTAACTTCCTTTAAGCCCATTGTTCAGGGTTGCCAGGTCTGCATAACAACGTCAGCCCAATTGGTAAATAAAATTAGCCCAATCATGTTCTGGGGGAAAATGGCAAAATCGCAGCAAAATCATGTTCCGGAGGTCAAAACCTCCTTCGGGTTTCACCTCGGGGTGGATTTCTCGCGGCAGCAGTATAAAAATAGCCCAGTTCTGCAGAAAAAATGCGGACTTTGCAAGACTGTGAGAACTTCCCAGCTAGCAGCAGGTCAGTGAGAAAACGTGTCAGATGCGATGGATACAGCATAATGTATTAACAGTCAGTTTGTTGAATCTAACAAAATTCATAAACTGAATAAAAACGTAAAAAGCCAAAACACACTTGATGCACATTCTTTATCGATCATTTTGTAGAAGTAGAAAAGAGCGGGACTCGCTGTAAAACACATGGTTTAAAGGTTCCCAGACATTCTTAAGTTAATATTTTCATCTCAGTTTTAGTTTTTATTCAAACTCCAAAATTAGTTTATTTTTAATTACTAAAAAAATTTATTGTTATATAAAAAGTCAATAATAGTCTTAAATTGACCAAATATTTAGTCACGTCACCTTCATAGCACTTCATAGCTATCATGTGTGCTCTACCTATGGGGCATGTTGTCACATTTCACTTCCATTCTTTTAGGATAAAGAAAAAAGTTTTAATGAAATAAGAGCACATATTTGTACATGCATGAAATTAATGTGGAGAAAAATTTATACTCTGAATCCTAAGTGGATTTACACAAACTGAGAAAGCCATAAAGTCTCTGACAGTTTAAAAATCTTGCTGAATGTTTTTTGTAGAAAACAGAGCACCAGCTCATTTGCATTTAAACGGATACACACAAAAACGGCGCTTTTTGGTTAATACCCTAAAAGTGGCAATTTTAACAAGCTATAAAAAATTATCTGTGGTGTATTTTGAGCTAAAACGTCACATGTACACTCTGGGGACATCAGAGACTTATTTTACATCTTGTAAAAAGGGGCATAATAGGCCACCTTTAAATAACGTTGTTGTTGTTATTATTATATTCCATTTAAATGAAGATGCAGACCTAAAATGTAGCATTGTGCAGCATTCCAGTCAGCTGCGTGTTGAGGTGACAGGTTGCCTGCAGGACATAAGCTGGAACAGTCTGAACATTGTTTCTGGTCACTGACTCGGGTTCTTCAGTCCAGGCACCCACTGGTGGCTCGTGGAGAAAAGGGGCATAATAGGCCACCTGTAATGTTTTCCTTACACAACCAGAGTAAAAATGACGTCCAGACGCAGGACTGTTTTCTTATTCCCGCTCCCGCTGAATTTCTGACCTTTACCGCGCTCTCCCACAACGTGTGAGTTCCGCTCCTGCGATTTTTGTGTCCACTCCGAAAGCAGCCCTCTATATTGGTGCATTCATGTCATGTCGGAAAAATTGTATTTGCGAGTTGAATGCACAAGAACGCCACAAAGTCGAAATTACGAGTGCGAAACTTGTAACTTCCTTTAAGCCCATTGTTCAGGGTTGCCAGGTCTGCATAACAACGTCAGCCCAATTGGTAAATAAAATTAGCCCAATCATGTTCTGGGGGAAAATGGCAAAATCGCAGCAAAATCATGTTCCGGAGGTCAAAACCTCCTTCGGGTTTCACCTCGGGGTGGATTTCTCGCGGCAGCAGTATAAAAATAGCCCAGTTCTGCAGAAAAAATGCGGACTTTGCAAGACTGTGAGAACTTCCCAGCTAGCAGCAGGTCAGTGAGAAAACGTGTCAGATGCGATGGATACAGCATAATGTATTAACAGTCAGTTTGTTGAATCTAACAAAATTCATAAACTGAATAAAAACGTAAAAAGCCAAAACACACTTGATGCACATTCTTTATCGATCATTTTGTAGAAGTAGAAAAGAGCGGGACTCGCTGTAAAACACATGGTTTAAAGGTTCCCAGACATTCTTAAGTTAATATTTTCATCTCAGTTTTAGTTTTTATTCAAACTCCAAAATTAGTTTATTTTTAATTACTAAAAAAATGTATTGTTATATAAAAAGTCAATAATAGTCTTAAATTGACCAAATATTTAGTCACGTCACCTTCATAGCACTTCATAGCTATCATGTGTGCTCTACCTATGGGGCATGTTGTCACATTTCACTTCCATTCTTTTAGGATAAAGAAAAAAGTTTTAATGAAATAAGAGCACATATTTGTACATGCATGAAATTAATGTGGAGAAAAATTTATACTCTGAATCCTAAGTGGATTTACACAAACTGAGAAAGCCATAAAGTCTCTGACAGTTTAAAAATCTTGCTGAATGTTTTTTGTAGAAAACATTCAAAACTGTAGCTCAGTCAATAGATCATGGTGCTTGCAACATAAGATCATGGGTTCGATTCCCAGGGAATGCATGAACTGATCAAATCTGTACATTGAATGCAATGAAATAAAATCTCCAGTCAAATGCATGAATGTTAAAATCTCACTTCAACCAAATGACTTGACAGCTCATAAATACAAACTTCCAAAATAAGCATTTATTTTGAGCTTGATTGAATAGGCTATGTAACTCAAGTTCACTTTCACATCGTGCTGCTTCGTTATGGATTTCTGCCAACTTTCTGGGTAAAACAGCAGTTGGTGTACAGCCAGCTCTTAATTAATTCTCAAATAATAAATGAGCACAAGACCTGCCACAACACACTGATGGTAATTGTAGTTTTATTTAGAAGAGCATTTCATGCATCGATCACCTCTGCTCCAGTGTTTCCATCAGCTCCAGCAGCATCTCTGTGAAACCATATGAAAGGCTTCTGCTTCATAATGTTTGCAAACCGATAAAAATGGAAAGTTTTTGTAACGTCCACAACGTACCCGAGATAAAACCTTTTAAAATGTTTAAAAAACTGGATGTTTTGACCATTCAGGGAACATTTAGAAATAAAGTTTTCATAACTTTACAGTGGCATTTCATGGTAAAAAGTAGGGCTGGGTAAAAAATACAGATTTCTCGATTTTAATCGATTCTCATTTTTACGAAACGATATCGATTCTTAATTCCCAAGAATCGATTAGTCTGGCCTGTTTTCAGTTAATGAATGGAACATTGTAGCGCGCCTCCCATCCAATAAATCACAGTAAGCTTTGTGCTCTGTTACTTTTGATATGAAACAAAGTCTCAGATTTCAAGTCCATTTGATTACAATATTCAAACAATAAATGCTGTTTTGGCGCTGTTTAATGTGGTGTGGCAGATCACTGCCTCAGTTCAACGCGCACATGAACTGATCTGCTTTATTAACAGTTATAGCACAAAATAAAAATGAATAAACATCCGAAGGTAAGTTAAAAGAAAGAGTACAACTTCAACCGAAATCAGTCTCCTGTCTCAAGATGTCAATATAACGGCTTGTAAACATGTCATGTAACGTTACATTTACCTCAGAAAAAAACATATTTGGTGACCATGCATAAACTCGTTAGTCAGCTAGAAAAATGAACTCTAGAGAGGAGCGTTTTGCTAAATACATGCACCATATAACATATTCATTATAATTTTAACTGTTCTTCAATGTTTAATTTATGTTTGTTAATTTTGTTCTTTTCTACAAGAGTCTAACTCTCATTTCGAGAGGCGTGTTGATCTCTGCTGAAGCAGCTAAATATGCCACTCATATCCTTGAACTGCCAGTATTTGCTCTAAAATCACACACACAACATTATATTCCACGGCTGATGTGATTAAAACACACTTTCACACAGACTGGGCTCGTCGTTGTGTGTTTGCTTCAAGCAGAGCTGCAGGAACGAGTGATTTTCATTAATGAGTGTGTGAAGTATCTCTGACATTTATTCTGTGACGTGGTTTTGAGCGTGATTCTTGACACTCGCTGTCATTTAATTAACCCCGCCGCCGATTAAAATGTTATCCGCGGCTGTTTGATTGTTGAGATATATGTGAGTAAACTATTCAGCTCTTGCCTATCACATTAAGAAAATGAGATATGATATTTCAGGAGTTATTAAAGCATAAAGACACTGCATGTTCAGTGCTGTTTAGTACTGGCCTTCATGAGATGATGTTTATGCTAATTCTGAGAGTTTAATAACACTGACCACTCTTTATTGAGCTAAATATCCCACAATTCTGCATATGAAATAAACTAACAGATTCTGAAGACACAAACACTGAAACAACAACAAGCGTTAATACAACAATCGTTAAAAGCTATGAGGTCTTTAATAAGCTTCACTAAATATTAGCACATATTAACACACGCACACACACACACACACACACTCACACACACAGGTTTGTTTTTGTGAAAAGTGGGGACATTCCATAGGCGTAATGGTTTTTCTACTGTACAGACCGTATATTCTATTGCCCTACACCAACCCTACCCCTAAACCTACCCCTCACAGGAAAGAAA
>NW_015666239.1:129898-137129 GCF_001515625.1 Sinocyclocheilus rhinocerous
ACACGCACACACACACACACACACACACTCACACACACACACGCACACACACACGCTCACACACACGCACACACACTCACACACACACATACACACACACTCACACACACACACACACACACACACACACACTAGAACACATGTACGTTTAGAGTCCATACTGACATACTGTGTTTCTACCTCCTTCAAAGCTGCAGAAGCTGTTTTATTTATAAAGCACTTTACACAACGGACATTGTTTCAAAGCAGCTTTACAGAGAACGATCACAGTAATAATGCCTTAAACGCTGTAATATCTTCATTTAGCAGCTCAATTAAAACAAAAAATGATGCCTTAATAGCTGCGTCTATAGTGAGAGTAGACTATTCTGAACACAACCCTTAATTAAACCATTTTAAAGTCACGACTTGATGATTTCTCGCGCTGTTTTTCTTTCTTTCTTTCATTATAAATTGCCTTTTTTCCTCATTAACAAACGCATTTGCTCATTAACAGTGAATCTGCAGCTCCGTTAATTACACTGAAAGTCTTCAGAAGAACACAAACCGCGATTCTTTGGAAGAATCACGTGAGGTGAGGAACAAAAGACTTCACGAATCCAAGAGAAACATCTCTAACCTGCTGAAACATGACACAGCAGAGGCGGCGGATGCATTGGTGACACTAAAGAAGGTTTTCATTTATAAAGCTCTAAAAATGGTACTTACTGGTGTTTTGGTACATTTCCTACAAATATGGAAAAAAAATAAAGGGTCTGAATTAAATATGTGCAGTTTCACATGGTTAGTGCAACACATGACACATGACCAGAGCAGTTTATTTCCTATTTGCACCACGAGAAGATGCATCAAAGCTCCAAAACAAAAGATTTTTGGTACATGTCATCTTTAAGGTGTCTAGCATTAATATATGAATTCTCAGTTATTCAGTTTTGTTGAGTGTGCTCATAGAAGGAGTAAACATGTTGATGGCAACAACAGTGATCAGCTGTTAGTGAAGGCTGCACTAAAACGTGGACATGACTAAATATTCCACCAAATTTTGAAAGTTCAAATGTTACAAATACGTTACAATATTGATGTTGTAATACTGGTAGCACTAATATAACAATTTTATGATGTATGTACAATTTTGAAAGAAGGTGATGGTTGTATTTTTAGTCAGTATTTTAATAGTCAGTATTCCTATCAGTGTTGTGTAAGGGGTTTTATGCATAATAGTAACCCTAGAATGTGATCAGACAGAGTTTAAAATAGCTGGGCTGAGATATATACACATTTTAATGACTGCAGAAATATGATAATTCAGTATACACATTATCCCACCCGTCACAATTGTGACCGACCATGAAAAACTATTTTAAACACACTTTTCCAACAATTTTTCCCCCTTACTAATGACACATCATTTGGATATTTTTATGTCTGGGAGAAATTTGGGATAAAACAGGTTAATGGAGGAGTGTCACGTGCTCACATGTGTCCCTTTTAATTGTTTGCCGTGACATTTGTGGCCAAAGCAATCCATGCCTCATTTCCTCAGCCTTTAAAGACCAGCAGTCCATCAGATCGATAGCGCGGAGTTCCCAATCGAGCGCTCGTATGGGGTTCACATACTTTCATATCCAAATAGCACCCCGTCACAGACCGTTCTTGAGATTTGCGTTCGAGGGAATGGCCTATGAATATACAGTCCTGGCTTTCGAGCTGTCCCTGGCCCCCCGCACTTTTACGAAGTGTGTGGACGCAGCTCTTTCCCTTTTAAAACAGATGGGAATCCGCATTTTGAATGACCTCGACGACTGGTTAGTGCTAGTCAGAACAGAACAGAATCAGATCACAACAGGAACTTATCGCTCACACATTCTGGCGAGCTAAAGCGCCATTGGTTTGTGCGGCTACACAAACGTCAACAAATCAGGCTTCAGTAACAGCGTAAACAGGAGTAAACCCCATACGCAACGCTCCTTCCTTTATCTCAGGGAACCGAGTTACGCTAGTAACTGGAGTGATTTCCCGCGCGCGGGAGAATGAGACGCGCTGTCTGTTTGCGCACGCCACTGGGAGATCTGATGAGCGCGGTCGGCCCCTTCCCTAATAACAAAAGAAGCTTTACAGTAATTGTGAGTTATTAAAACCGGTAATCACCCCCCGAGCGCAATGTGGTGTAATGAACTTCACTGCTGCAACATCGTGCAGACGGATAAGAAGCGATCGCATTAGAGTTTGTTGGAGAAAGTCATCAGCTGTAACCCCAGAAGCGCGTTTTCCCCGATTGGCACTCAGAGAGAATCAAAACAGCATTGAGTTGAGAAGCTTGTGCGCACACGCCTACACACATCCACCCACGACGCCTCTCAAAACACTCACACACACACTCTCTCTCTCTCACACACGCACTCACAAACACACACATGCGCACACATGCACACTCACACACACACTCACGCACATGCACACACACTCACACACATACACACACACACACTCTCTCTCTCTCTCACACGCGCACTCACAAACACACACACGCGCACACACACACACTAGGGGTTGAACGACTTCTGATTTTTTTAAGTCGACTTTTATGTGAGCATGTGCAAGCTGCGGCCTTAAGAGCTTAAACACAGAAAGCGCAGGTCAGTGGAGGGCAGGGGTCAAAAACCAAAGGTGCGCACTCTTGTGTTTGCTATTAATGATTGTGATTGGTCATTTATGATTTAATTGGGAGCATCTTTATTCATCAGCATATTTGTGGCAGAGTGTTAGAGGACTCGAGTGGGATCGGGCCGCTTTAATTGCAGTGCGCTGGCAACACAACACAGCAGCCAGCGTTTCGTTCATGCATCAGCATTTTACACTCCTTCTATGTATTGGTAATTGGAAAAGCTGATGACACTGTTTTTTTTGCTCAATATTAGCATACATTTAATATGTTCCCATATATTTGGTTCTGGTAGGCTATGTGCTGTTCCAGCGAACAAAATATGTGCTAAAAATTTTAGTTTTTTTAACTTTTCCATAGTTATGAAATGATTGTTCTCTGAACGTCCAGTTTTCAAAATGCAAAAAGGTTTTTACATATTTTTTATCATTTTGCAAACATGAGTTTTTCAACTGCTTACACACAGAATCCTCACTTGTCACACAGTTTCTGAAAGCTGACACACCAAATCTGCAGAACCATACACTAATTCTCAGCCTTTAACTCAGTTTGTAATTTCATAAAACGCTTTTTGCACACACAACACACAATTCTCTATGTAACAAACAAAAAATCTAACAAGAATTAATATTATGGCAAAGGTGTTTGCAAATGTTTGCTTTTGAGATGTGTTTGTGATATTTTGAATGCAGTGCTTCATTTTGCAAGAACATTTTGCATTTTGTGTGCAATTCTTGGATTTGTGTGTGAAGTTTGGAAAAAACAGACAAAGTTTTGAAAATGTGTGCAAAAAACTGTAAATGTTTTCTGAACGTTCTGAAACAAGTAACATTGTTGGATGAATATCCTACTAAAATGTTTAAAAAATAAAATATTTCATGAACAATGTATTAATAATATTTTAGTTTGACTGTTACTAAAGAACAGTTAACTCTGAACGAAGGTTCTATTAACATTGCTGGAAGAACGTTTGTTCATTAACTTGCTAGAATTCTGAGAGCGTTCTGTTAACTGGGGTGCTACATGCAACTATACTCTTAAATAATAAGGTTCTCTGGATTATTTAAAAAAACTAGTTCTTTTATTGCATCACCACGAAAACACCCTTTTGGAACCTTTATTTTAGAATTGTGGAAACTTTCTGTTGCACTAAAGATTCTTCATAGTGAAAAAGGTTTTTTGGATTATTAAAATGTTCTTTACAGTATTCTATTTTAAGAACTAATGACCGAAAGGTTCTTTGAGGAACCAGAAATGTTTATTCTATCGCATCACTGTGAAAAGGCAAGGCAAGTTTATTTGTATAGCACATTTCATACACAATGGTAATTCAAAGTGCTTTACATAAAAGAAAAGAAAAAAAAATAATCACAACAATAAAACAAGGAATTTAAAAACATTGAAAATGATTAAAACAATTGATTTAAGAAGTTTAAAATGAATTTAAGAAAACGATTATACATAGAATATAGTGCAATCAGTTCGGACATCGCACAGTGCTCATTCAGTGAATGCACAGCTAAACAGATGAGTTTTGAAAAACCCCTTTTGAACCTTTATTTTTAAGTTCTCACTATGGTTCCTTTATGCAAATGTATAGTTTTTTTTATTATTTAAACAGTCATAGAGAATGAGGTAAAACACACACTTACACTCTAAACAAATGTGCTTTTTAAAGATGTTTTTGTTTTCAGTTCATAACATGGGAGATTTCATCTGAGAGCTTCTTCAGTGGTTTTGGGCGAGAATGAAGCGTCACTGAAAGCGTTCAAACGCTGCTTACTGAATGAGTTTATCTCACTGCGATGGCTGCTGAAGTCAACACACGCGATCAGACGAGCCTCTCGCACAGAGAAACTGCTTTTGAAATGGTAATGCGCTGGAACAGAATGGAAATCAGACGTGTTGTTTATTGAACAGAAGGGCCGCTGAATGGCGTCGCTGGGGAGCGTTTGAAACACATGCACCTGTGTTCATTGACAGGCAATTTGCACGAGCTTGAGGCGCAACACACACACACACACACACACACTCTGCTTTCCAGCGGCTCCCGCGTGAATAAGCGACGTGGGACTGTGTCTTACAGGCTATTTTAGTTCAGATCCATTAGGACTGTTCTGACCATTAGCTTCCTCTCTTTCTCTTTGTGGAAGAAAAATAGGCGGCAGGGGCTGGAGAGACAGAGAGGCCAAAAATAGAAGCCATTACTCCTTTATTACAGCCTATCGTCTGTTGCTAGGCAATGGTATCAGATTAACACTAATTATCATTTTATCACACTTTCTTATTTCTTTCCTCAGCTCTCCGCTTCATTCCTCTGCAGAGAACCGCAAACAGGATCCTATGCGTTGAAGTGCTGTCGGAAGCCTCCGGATCCATTAATCAAAATATCTGTTCCTAGGCTTTTCATTCACTGCCGTTGTTACATGAGGCTTAATGAATACCTTACGGTTGTGATATGTTTTCGAAGCATTATACAGACAGTCGTGTTACTGCAAAACGTCAAGAAGCAGTTTCCTCCGTCTCCACTGTCCGTACAGCAGTTGTATCGGTCGCGCATTGGCTATTGAGAAAGTACTGACATAATCATATAGCCGTCATCATCCCGATTTAAATCCTAAATATCAAACATGTTTGATATGATCGGCGCGGCCCCGATTTGTGTGCGAGCCTATCGAGAGGTGCGAGATTCGATCGGTGAACGCCTCACATTACCAGATAATACATCGGGACCGATCGAGGTGCTCGACAAGATTTTTGCTCCGATTCTCGGGAGGGGAAACCGGGGCTAAATCGAGCTAAAACTCCTGCAGTGTGAGCCCGGCTTCAGTCTTTTGGCAAACGCACAGCGTTCATTATGAACAGGTTTGGTGCTGATTAAACACGTGGAGCTGATGTTGAGGAAGCCTGGTGACGGCGTCTCAAACTCTTTCCTCGGTTTGATTTATTCGTGTAGACCGCAGCTCCAGGGCACGCGCTCATTGTTCCAAACCTGCCCATTGTTTCTGAGCTCAGGGCCAGTAATGAGGGCCCGACAACACACAAACAGATATCTCTAAATGAGAGCATATGTGTGTGTTTAATCAGAGGTTCTGACACGGTGCTGCTGTAATACTCGTCCTCCATTAGTCAGAGTGAATTATTCATACTCCTGAACATCACAGTGCTTTAACCTGTGACGTGTTTCTCTGTGTCACTGCCAAACATCCTGACAGCTGTTCTTCTGTCACAGCTCAGAATATACTGCCACTTTCACAGCTGGGCTTAAAGTCAATTAATATTCATTGCAATTATTGATGTAACTGCACTGACTTTATCAGCTGAGAACAAAACTGAACTGAGTTGATCTGAATAATGACTCTATTGTCTTCTGTGGAGCTGCTTTACAGCTGAAATTGAGTTTGTTTCATAATTGATCAATTTTGCAGCATTACACTGTTATTTTCCTGTTTATTATTGTGAAGCAGCTTTGAAACGATTTATATTGTATAAAGAGTAATAGAAGTAAATGTCTTATAAATACTGACTGTATGTGCAGGTGTGCTTTGATTATTTTAAGATGTGCCGCATTTGTGATTCCAGTAAGTTCCCGCGTGATTCGTCCGTGCTCCAGTTCCCACAAAATCCTGACTCTCCAGCTTCCTCAACATCTCACCTTGAAAATGAGCCATCCCGCTTTGATTTATAGCATCGGAGGAAGAGTTTCCATCTTCACCCCCCAGTTGTCACAGCCGTTCTATAATTGAACGAGCCGCGTGACCGACCTAGCCGACGCTTTCAGCCGGCCATCTTGGGGAATTTTCCTACGTTTCCCTCTTCTGCGCCGAATCGGAGGCAAAAAGTAGGACATCGTTCATGTTGTCATTAATTGCGCTTCCATTTCTGAAAAAAAGTGAGGATAGGTTGGGAGAAGAGCCTTCAGTGTCCTCTAAGGGAGAGAGCGTCGCTTTAGCGGCGGATCTTTCCTCAACAACCGTCACTGACCTCAAAGTGTCTCCTGACCACGCTTCATCCTCGCCGCCTCATTGTGTCATCATCTCTGCTCCAGAAACACTCTCACAGATCACCGGAACCTTCCCACAGCTCCCACTCACGCTCCTCACCAGTTATATACATGTTAGGAAAAACATTCTTAACAATCTTTACGGAACGTTCTTATCACTTTATTAATTATTGATATACATTCTCATAACAGTGAGAGAAAAGTTTCTTAGAACAACATTCTCAAAACGGCCTCATGATGTTATGTGAACTTGATGAACGTTGTAAGAAACATTTTGGTCACCTTTAAACAACGTTCTAATCATGATGAGAAAACTGGACATTTTAAGGTTATTGGAATATCGAAACGTTCAAATAACTTTATATTTTTGGTGAAACTTGTGAGAAACGTTTTTGTAACCTTTAAACAGCGTTCTAATAACGATAAGAAAATTTGACATTTTAACGCAAATGCCACCTATACTTCCCGCTCGATGCCTCAGCAAGAGGGGATATCCTGGAGCCCGGACATCCAGGAATTTTTTGCAGTGTCGTGCCGGGGGCCTGATGATCAAGAAGGCTCCCGCA
>NW_015666239.1:137181-137571 GCF_001515625.1 Sinocyclocheilus rhinocerous
ATATATATATACACATATATATATATAGAATGGATCATACTCACCCACCATGGTTCCCACACCGGAACCCCGTTCCAGAGGCGATTCCAGAGAAGCCTCTAGTCCGGACCATCAGTAAGGTGGTTGCTATGAAGTCATAGAACCAACCAAAACATCATAGGTCCAGCATAGGAGACTGTAATGCAGGAAAATTCCTACCTAACCTCGGTCAGGTGGAGTGCTGGTGGTTATAGGGGAATTAGGAAGGAGAAGAAAAGGGCAGATGTAAAACCCCCGAAGGAAAGGAGTAGATACTCAAGTATCACTCTGATCTGGACGAAAGCGCTGACGCCTTGTCTGGATCACATCCCTTAGGTCTTGCCTACCTCCCTTTGACCCGCGATTCCTCCT
>NW_015666239.1:137609-143422 GCF_001515625.1 Sinocyclocheilus rhinocerous
GCCTGCTTAGTAGCACGGAGAGCGAGATCCGTGGTGCGGCGCACTCAGCTACCTCATCAGGAGAAAGGCCCTCGCCTTTATCCAGGTCTTTCAGCAGATCAGCCTGATACCGATCAGACGATGTTAGAGAAATAACATCATCCTCCAGTGGCTCTCTCTCGTCCACAGCCGACGAGCGCGAGAGGGAAAGCCCCTCTTTAAACTCATCGGCCAGGTCCACCTGCGATCCCCACCTCCAGCAGCTCTCTCTCGTCCGCAGCCAACGAGCACGAGAAGGAAAGCTAGCCCTCCCTAAACTCATCAGCCAGGTCCACCTGCGATCCCCATGAGCTCATTCTCCTCCATGCCTCAGCAGCGGCAGGTCCTGAACCACGGGAAGCAGATGGCTGCCCCTCTTTTCTCGAAAAAAGAGACCAACAAGAGCGGAGCTTTTTCATCGAAAAACGCTCACAATGCACGCAAATTGCCCCCTCAAGGACATCACTTGCGTGCTCCTCGCCCAAACAAAAAACGCAGAGATCGTGTGTGTCATCAGGTGTCAAATAGCGACGACACGGATGCACACATCCTCTAAACGTTCTGCTAGTGCTCGCCATAACAATAGGATAGAGATCGCTCTTACCACGTTCAAATGCACGCTTCAAACAAAACAGTCAGTGAAGACGAAGAAGAGAATGACATGTTCTCCCGGCGCCTATTTATACTAATAGTCGCACCGGTAGTGATGTCATGGGCTGTCGCCGGCCAACGTGCTGTTGGTGTTTTTTCAATGTATGCTTCAGACATGGGTCACGATGAGGCATTCCCCATAGCGACCCCTAGAGGATGCAGTTCGAAGTTCCCTTGAAAGGGAAACTTGTGAGAAACGTTTTTGAAACCTTTAAACAACGTTCTAATAATGATAAGAAAATTGGACATTTTAACGCTATTGGAATATCGAAATGTTCAAATAACTTTATAGTTTGGGTAAAACTTGTAAGAAACATTTTTTGTAACCTTTAAACAACATTCTAATAACGATAAGTAAACATTTTGAGGTTATTGGAATATCATTTCAATATTGGTTATTGGAAACACATTTATGCATGTGTATTTTATTCACATCTTATTTTTATTATCTGTGTGTTGTTGTTGTCTCCGTGTACTGGGAGCTTGTGACACTATAACAAATTCCTTGTATGTGCAAACATACTTGGCAATAAAGCTCTTTCTGATCTGATTCTGATTCTGATCAAAACGTTCAAATATCTTTCTATTTTGGGTAAAACTTGTCGGAGAAACGAGGCTGGATTCAGATGCGGGTACAACAGAGGCTTTATTGAACAGAGAAATCACCGCGGGCAATGAGTGCCTTCGCGGACAGTCAGTGTGGACGTGGAACTCCCAACCACCCAGATGGGGGGAAAGCAGCTTGCTAATCCGAGCGAGAGGCTGAGCAGCCCAACAACGAGACCGCAGAGTCCCAGGGTAGGCGGATGCCGGAGGACGCCCACGGGTTCCTGCACGCACAGAGAGGTGCGGGAGATACAACAAACAGCTACGAGCACTGGAGCCTGGACGAGACAAGACAGGGCAGGTAAACGATACTAACATAGACAGTCAGAGCAAGGGAATAATCACAACAATCTGACAAAAGGCAGAGAAACACGAGGAGCTATAAGGAGAAGCTAATGAGAAGACCAGAACCAGGTGTGAAACAAGGGGCGAGCAGATAACAAGGAGGGCGGGGAAACAATCATGCTGACATATGCGCACGTGGCGAGCTGTCAAAACAACCATGCACCACAACACACAACACAGAGACAACAAGAAACAGGTGATCAGACCCGAGACCCGACAAAAACTAGTAAAACTTGTAAGAAACGTTTTTGTAACCTTTAATCAATGTTCTAATAATGCTAAGAAAACTGGACATTTGAAGGTTATTGGAATATCGAAACGTTCAAATAACTTTATATTTTGGGTAAAACTTGTAAGAAACGTTTTTGTAACCTTTAAACAACGTTCTAATAACGATAAGAAAACATTTTGAAGTTATTGGAATATCGAAACGTTCAAATAACTTTATATTTTGGGTAAAACTTGTAAGAAACGTTTTTGTAACCTTTAAACAACGTTCTAATAACGATAAGAAAACATTTTGAAGTTATTGGAATATCGAAACGTTCAAATAACTTTATATTTTGGGTAAAACTTGTAAGAAACGTTTTTGTAACCTTTAAACAACGTCCTAATAACGATAAGAAAACATTTTGAAGTTATTGGAATATCGAAACGTTCAAATAACTTTATATTTTGGGTAAAACTTGTTAGAAACGTTTTTGTAACCTTTAAACAACGTTCTAATAACGCTAAGAAAACTGGACATTTTAACGGTATTAAAACATTCAAATAACTTTATATTTTGGGTAAAACTTGTAAGAATTTTTTTTTTAACCTTTAATCAATGTTCTAATAACGATAAGAAAACATTTTGAGGTTATTGGAATATCGAAACGTTCAAATAACTTTATATTTTGGGTAAAACTTGTAAGAATTTTTTTTTTAACCTTTAATCAATGTTCTAATAACGATAAGAAAACATTTTGAGGTTATTGGAATATCGAAACGTTCAAATAACTTTATATTTTGGGTAAAACTTGTAAGAATTTTTTTTTTAACCTTTAATCAATGTTCTAATAACGATAAGAAAACATTTTGAGGTTATTGGAATATCGAAACGTTCAAATAACTTTATATTTTGGGTAAAACTTGTAAGAATTTTTTTTTTAACCTTTAATCAATGTTCTAATCACGATAAGAAAACTGGACATTTTAATGCTATTGGAATATTAAAAATAAACAAATCAAAAAAATAACAAATCAAATAACATTATATTTTGAACGTCTCGTTGCATGTTGTGCCACCAAAACCTTCTCTGGATGAGTTTCAATGTTCTTGTGCTCCCAGGATGGCCCGAAGAAAGGGAAGCATGGCCCCACTGTAACACATCAGAACCTTTAAATAAAAGTAAAACTGGACATTTCAGCATTTCAAAACAACGTTTATATAACCTGAATCCGTGGCCTGTGTCTCAGGACTCCAGACCGGAGCTCCAGCTCTGTTCGTGAGCTTCTGTAACTCGTGCTCGGTTCTGAAGGTGTTTGTGGAGGATGTGAACACGAGGCCCGTTACATGCGTTCAGTCTGGGTCACTGCAAAGCATGTCTCCCGAGTACAGAAATCCAATTAGCTGCTAGAAAAACCATCATGTATTTCACGCTATTGACTCTGCTGTGTGTGATGCACTGTTTCTGTGAGATTCACTTCTGAACAGAAGCACATTAGTTCTTTAAATCTGTATCATGTTCATGTCACTGTACTACGATCATCCACAAATTAAAGCCTTAAAAAGCCTTTTAATTTCATGAAGTCATGAGTATCTTCTTCTGTAGTTTTGTATTGTTTTCCAGTACAAATATCTAAACATCCTTATATAATTTACAGGAGACGCAAAATGAACACATGAAGTCTTCTTGTAAAAATCCTGGTAGTTATTTTAGGAGTGCCTAAAACCTTATTTACTATGGTAAAATCACGGGAATGCTTCAGTTTGTTGCTTTAAGGCAGGTGGTTCGTCAATAATTAATAATCACAGTAAACAAACATCTTGTTGGGTATTTCTGATTGTCATGCAATGAAACAAGCAATCAGATGCAGTAATATAATCTGATGTGTGTTTCTCTGAACGAGCCTCATCTGCTCAGATTGTAGAGCTAATTGATTTCTGAATGATTTCTGATCAGTTACAGTATAGTTTAGTCTGGCTCTGTATTCTGCAGCAATGCTTCACTGAAAATGTGAGTTTGGTTCGAGAATACGGTCGTCACTCTCAAATATATCTGAACTGTGAACGCAAGTGCATTAATAACTCAAACGCAGGACTGAGAATCTGAGATGATGCTGAGATGATTTCTCCGTCAGAGCTGGAAACACGGTCAGATCTACAAGAGGAGGAAGATTCAGTTTCCAAATCACCCGTAGAAAATCTGATTCAAATGAAAGCAGCTAATCGTGCCACTTTGACCTGTATGCAAAATCCCATCGGAAGGATTATCTTACCATTAGATGCAACATCAACCTGTGTGTCAATCATACATAAACTAGTACATACATGAACCCTAAAGACATGAGATAAAAACATATTATTATACTGCTTTACATAAACTACGTAAGCGATATAATCGCCCAGATCTTTATATAAAGTTGAAGATTATATACACATACACACACACACACACACATATATATATATATATATATATATATATGTATACTGTATATACTGTGTGTGTATATACTGTAGCCTATATACTGTGTGTATAATATATATATATATATACACACACACAGTATATAAATCCATATGCAGTATATACACACACAGTTTGCGAGTTTCGATCTCCTGACAGGCCTGGTTTCTCTCACCTGCCTTCTTCATCTCCAGCTTCTTCTTCTGCATCTCGCTGAGCCTCTGCCTCTCTCTCGGAAACAGTTGTCATGGCAACCCGCCGAGCAGAACTTTCTTCACAATGCCACTTTTAGAAACAAAGTTAGCAGAATTCCTCCAGGGTTGAGAGGAAGAATCACCTCGACGAGCTCCAGTGAGGCCTGATGGAGAAACGCTGTGAATGAAACATGCTGACGAAAGCAGCACAGCTCACGTTCTCACAACGCTTCGAAACGTTCTTAAAGCAACGTTTCTGGAACGTTCTTATTGATATACGATGTCATAACGTTGCAAGGAAATGTTCTGAGATTCTCCAAACATCCTTATGATGTTATTTCTGCTTGATGAACATTCTAAGAAATGTTTTGTAACCATTACATTTAATAGTTTTTTTTAATTGCTTAGACACTAACAGTGATACTTGAGGCTCACTTAGTAAAACACTTTAGACCAAATCTATCTATCTATCTATCTATCTATCTATCTACCTACCTATCTATCATCTGACTCTATCTATCTATCTATCTATCTATCTATCTATCATCTGACTCTATCTATCTATCTGTCTATCTATCTATCTATCATCTGACTCTATCTATCTATCTATCTATCTATCTATAATCTGACTCTATCTATCTATCTATCTATCTATCTATCTATCATCTGACTCTATCTATCTATCTATCTATCTATCTATAATCTGACTCTATCTATCTATCTATCTATTTATAATCTGACTCTATGTATCTATCTATCTATCTATCTATCTATCTATCATCTGACTATGTCTATCTATCTGTCTATCTATCATCTGACTCTATCTATCTATCTATCTGTCTGTCTGTCTGTCTGTCTATCTATCTATCATCTGACTCTATCTATCTATCTATCTATCTATCTATTTATAATCTGACTCTATCTATCTATCTATCCATCTATCTATCTATATATATATCTATATCTATATATATATATATATATATCATCTGACTCTATCTATCTATCTATCTATAATCTGACTCTATCTATCTATCTGTCTGTCTGTCTGTCTGTCTGTCTGTCTGTCTGTCTATCTATCTATCTATCATCTGACTATATCTATCTATCTATCTATCTATCAATCTATCGATCATCTGACTATATCTATCTATCTATCTATCTATCATCTGACTCTATCTATCTATCTATCTATCTATCTATCTATCTCTATCATCTATCTATAATCTGACTCTATCTATCTATTCTATCTATCTTCTAAAGTGCTTTATACAATATAGATGGTTTCACAGCAGCTTCACAATAGCATCAAATTCATCAAATTCAC
>NW_015666239.1:146428-147993 GCF_001515625.1 Sinocyclocheilus rhinocerous
TATCTATCTATCTATCTATCTATCATCTGACTCTATCTATCTATCTATCATCTATCTATAAATAATCTGACTCTATCTATCTATCTATCTATCATCTATCTATAATCTGACTCTATCTATCTATCTTACTTTATTTCTAAAGTGCTTTATACAATATAGATGGTTTCACAGCAGCTTCACAATAGCATCAAATTCACATTCTGCTGTAAAGCAGCTCTAACAAGTCAATAGTGTCATTCACCAGCTCGAGTCAGTTCAGTGTTGATTCAGTTCAGTTGCGTAACTGTGTAAAGTTCATCAGTCATGCATACAGTATATACAGTGTATATGTGCATATGCATATACAGTATGTGTGAGAGCTATAAACTCCTGCACTCTGAACACGCAGAAGACACACGACAGCAAGTGTTTGACATTTTTCACATCTGTGTGTAGTTTGGTGTGTATGAGGCTAATCATTTTATGTTTGTGTGTAGAGTTACTACGCAAAAAATAAAATTTTTAGAAGAGTTAAAATAGTTTTGAAAGAAGTGTTTGGTTTTGCACATTTTTTTTCTTTTGTAGAGTTTTGAGAAATGGAGCCATAGATTCAAAAACTGTGTAAGCATTTTGAAAAAAACTAATTACAACAAGAAAACTGCACATTTTAATGTTTTTAGGATATTGAAAATAAATATTCAAATAATGTTATATTTTAAATAAAGAATAAAGTTAGTAGAATGTCATAAATGTTTTTGTAACCTTTACAGTTTTTGCCTATTGCTTAAACACGTTTTGCTAAATTTGGCTCATTGTGTCAAAACTCTACACACAAGCAAATAAGACACAACACTGGGAAATAAACCATTCACATCTATGTCAAATTGAAACTCTGCTATCAAAACCTAACAATCCTTTCACATTTTTTTTCTTTTGTAGAGTTTTGAGAAATGGAGCCATAGATTCAAAAACTGTGTAAGCATTTTGAAAAAAACTAATTACAACAAGAAAACTGCACATTTTAATGTTTTTAGGATATTGAAAATAAATATTCAAATAATGTTATATTTTAAATAAAGAATAAAGTTAGTAGAATGTCATAAATGTTTTTGTAACCTTTACAGTTTTTGCCTATTGCTTAAACACGTTTTGCTAAATTTGGCTCATTGTGTCAAAACTCTACACACAAGCAAATAAGACACAACACTGGGAAATAAACCATTCACATCTATGTCAAATTGAAACTCTGCTATCAAAACCTAACAATCCTTTGTCAAAATGGCACTCTGATGACAAAATGATACCCACTTGCATCATATGAATACACTTTCAGATCAGCAGCAACACACTGGTCTACTTTATATAAAAAAAAAAAACTGCAGTCTTTTGTTTTCAATGTTTTTATTCAGTTCCACAGAGGGCATGTTTTCACAACAACCAAAAAATGAAATACTGATTTCAAAATCATTACATTACAGTAGTATATTTTACAGTACAGTAAATTCAGTTAAATCAAAAATAAAACAAAATACACTACTGTAAACACAGAAACACACAACTGTGCGCAAGTGGGCTCATGGATCCTG
>NW_015666239.1:148180-151899 GCF_001515625.1 Sinocyclocheilus rhinocerous
AATTGCAGAAATTACAGTTTTTGCCTATTGCTTACACACGTTTTGCTAAATTTGGCTCATTGTGTCAAAACTCTACACACAAGCAAATAAGACACAACACTGGGAAATAAACCATTCACATCTATGTCAAATTGAAACTCTGCTATCAAAACCTAACAATCCTTTGTCAAAATGTCACTCTGATGACAAAATGATACCCACTTGCATCATATGAATACACTTTCAGATCAGCAGCAACACACTAGTCTACTTTATATAAAAAATTGCAGTCTTTTGTTTTCAATGTTTTTATTCAGTTCCACAGAGGGCATGTTTTCACAACAACCAAAAAATGAAATACTGATTTCAAAATCATTACATTACAGTAGTATATTTTACAGTACAGTAAATTCAGTTAAATCAAAAATAAAACAAACAATTCACTACTGTAAACACAGAAAAACACAATTGTGCGCAAGTGGGCTTATGGATCCTGCCGTCTGTTGGGGTCTGGCCACAGGATCTCATCAACATCACAAGCAATGTCTTCTCTCGCTAAGCATCGGGGAAAATATCCCCTTGTGTGTCGAATCCATCCCTGGATAGACCTCACCTCAATGTCTCCGCAGGCCTGTTCCATTGCCTGCAGAAGAGGCATACGGGCATGTGGTTGGCGGTCATATACGCGCCATCTCCAAGCGGAAAAAATTCCTCTATAGGATTTAGAAATGGCGAGTAAGGGGGCAAGTACAGAACTTCAAAGTGATCATGGTTGGTGAACCAGTTCTGGACCAGAGCAGCCCGATGGAAACTAACATTATCCCAGACAACAACAAACCTGGGCTGCTCTGGTCCATCCTGTCCAACTGCATCATGAAGTGCATCTAGAAATGTGATGATGTGTTGCGCATTATAGGGACCCAGTTTGGCATGATGGTGCAGTAGGCCTCGAAGACTTATGGCAGCACACAATGTGATATTTCCCCCGCGCTGCCCCGGGACGTGCAAAATTGCCCTTTGGCCAATTATATTACGTCCCCGTCGTCTGTTTTTGCTAAGGTTGAATCCAGCCTCGTCAATGTAAATACATTCATGCGGCTGGGCAGCTCCATCCATGTCCAAGATTCTCTGTAACAAAAAATACATATTGTGGATGGCTTTACTCAAAGCACACACTTACACTACTACATATACAGAACCGACCCACCCCACCACACAGGTACCTGTGTAGCTTTCTGAATGTATCTATGTGGTACTAATCCAGTGGTACATATTCATCTGTTACTGGACTGCACCCATTCTTTATTGTAAATGTAAAGGACTGAAACACTTACCTGTACATATTCATGTCGAAGTTCTTTGACCCTGACACTGTTCCTCTCAAATGGGACCCTGTACAATTGCTTCATGGTTATGTTGTGCTTTACCAAGATGCGTCTGATAGTTGTAATGCTTACTCGATTTATGTTGTTGAACACTTGCCTATCTGCAAGTATTTGTTGCTGTAGCTGCAAAGTTCTCAAAATGGCTTAACTAAGACCTTTTTGTAGCTGGCTGATTGGTGTTCAGTTTTGTAAGTAAGTGTTTTCAGGTGTGTGTCAACGTCTTTTCAATTAACCAATGTGTGTTGTATTTTGAATAGATGTGTTTTCCCAATGGTACCCTGAGATTTCATTTTTGAACTAAGTGTCTTATGTATGAAATAGTGTGTAGTGTCTAGGAGCAAGTGTGTTGCAGAAAGGAGCAAGTGTGTTACAGAATTGCAACTAAAGTGCAAAGCAGCGCTTTTGTTTAAGGTATGGTTACACTGTGTTTAAGGTATAGTAACAAAAGCTTCAAGTTTTGTTACTTTGGTCTAAGCATGTGTCTATAGTGTTCAAGCAACGGGCAAAAACTGTAAATAATGTTTTAATCACAACAAGAAAACTGGACATTTTAACATTCTTAGAACATTAAACGTTTAAATAACATTGTATTTTGGGTGAAAAAAAAATTAATAGAATGGTTAAGAAATGTTATTGTAACCCAATAACATTATAATCACAACAAGAAAACAGGAGGTTTCAACATTTTAGAAAGTGAGTGAGTGAGTGAGTGAGTGTCTGTGTGTGTGTGTGTGTGTGTGCGTGTCTGTGCGTGTTTTTGTGTGTGTGAGTGTATGTGTGTGTGTGTGCGCGCGTGTGTGCGCGTGTGTGTGTGAGTGAGCATTTATTCACACAGCAGGAGGTTTGAGATGCGTTTGCACTGATTGGATTGTGTTTAGTGCTGTTCGTGTCACTTCTGATTTTTCAAGTACAATCCATCATTGGCATCAATTGTATAACAATTATACTTTTTTTTCACACATAAAAACTTCAAGACAGTAACAAAAACTGACACTGCAAGTAAATACAGGATTGTGTTTAACCAATATGTGAATTTGACACATTTTGTTTGCAGAATACAGGTATCAGTCCCAAACAAACAATGATGGTTTTGTGTCTGTCAGAAGCTTTTCTAGCCTTTGAACAGAACAAAAATTGTCTCATATTTAGATTTTTTTAATACTGTTCTGTATGTAGGGATATCAGTTGTCTTCCCCTGCAGTACAGAGTTGTTCACAAGCTGTGTGTGTAAATGAAGAGCTCTTAGAAAATATCCTGTTACTATTTTAATGTTAAACCACTGCAAACGATTCAGTGTGTGAGTGAACTGTTCAAATGAATCAAATCAAATGAACCACAAACAACTTCTGACCTTTTTACAACAGGTTTTTTTGCCAGTCTCAAAGTATTCTTTTGCCCTTCCACAAAGTAAGGCCTTAAAAGGTAAGCCGAAAAAAACAAAAATCCACAGAGCAAAAAGTCTTACATTTATAAACTTTGGGAGAAAAAATGAATAATTAATATTTTCCTCAGTATTTTTGTTCAACATAAATATCTAAACATCCTTAAATCAACATTTAGTGCAGATTCAAAATGAAGATGGGCTCTTGTTTTCTAAGAAATTGAACTTAAATTAAATGAGTTTATGCTTAAAACAAGAACAAATATCTGTCAGTGGGCAATAAAAAGTTGTTTTGCCTTTGAATGAAGATGATTTTTCTGAACCCATCAGCAGGTATTTGTTCTTGTTTTAATCACAAACTCACTACATTTTGATCAACTTAAAACAAGAACATAAAACAAGACTTCCTACTTTAAGTCATTTTGCAAAGAAGCAGTAAAAGCTATTTCCATATTCTAGCGATTGAGAAATATTTAAACCTTGAATTAAAAAGTAATGCAGATCTGTTGGAAGTGGTATTTTCAAACGTTGAAGTGTTGCTAATAAACTCTTTTTTTTTTTAATCCCTAGACATTTACATTTAGAGAACATACCGACATTTGGTGTTCCCTTCAGTTTATTCCCTTTAAAAAAAATTGGTCTTAAAAAGTCTTAAATTTACCTCCTTAAAACCTGCAAACAAATTGATTCAGGAATTGATTCAGTGAAAGTGACTCACTGCATTAACTAGCGGTTCAAACAGGTTTGCCCTACACTGATTTAATGTGAAAATGTTTACCTCTCCTGTAAAAAATAAAATAAATGAAATAAAATATTCATACATGCATACATACATACATAAATAAATAAAATAGATAACTAGGAAACAGAACCAGCTGAAACACTAAAAACTGCTGTCAGTGTGGTCTGACTTTAATTACCATTCTATATTAATGCGCTGCTTACAAACACACTCACACACACACACACACACA
>NW_015666239.1:156074-156501 GCF_001515625.1 Sinocyclocheilus rhinocerous
CACACACACATGCACACACACACACATGCACACACACACACACACACACACACTCACACACACACACACACACACACACACACACATAAACAGATGAAAGCATTGACTCATCAATTTGTCATAAAAATTATTACATTAAATATTTCCAAATGTTTACATACATTTAGGGAAGCTATACACTACCATTTAAAAGTTTGGAATAGTTGCATTTTTTATTTGTTTTTGAAAGAAGTCTCTTCTGCTCACCAAGGCTGCATTTATTTGACCAAATAGTCAAATATTTGAAAACAGTGAAATATTATTAGAATGTAAAGCAGCTGTTTTCTCTGTGAATATCTGTTAAACTGTAATGTATTTCTGTGATGCGCAGCTGTATTTTCAGCATCATTACTCCAGTCTTCAGTGTCACATGATCTTCAGAAATCAT
>NW_015666239.1:156529-159594 GCF_001515625.1 Sinocyclocheilus rhinocerous
GCAAAAGAACAGCATTTATTTGAAATAGAAATCTTTTGTAACATTATACATGTCTTTACTGTTACTTTTGATCAATTTAATGTGTTCTTGATGCATAAAAGTGTTAATTTCTTTTTAAAATATCATTTACCCAAAACTTTTCAATGGTAGTGTATCACGGTTTCCACAGAAATATTGTGCAGCACAACTGTTCTCAACATTGGTAATAATCAGAAATGTTTCTTGAGCAGCAAAGCAGCATATTGGAATGATAATAAATGACATCCTAAAATACATTGAAACATTTTAAATGGTAATATTTCAATTTTTACTGTATTTTTAATCAAACAAATGCCTTGATGAGCAGAAGAGACTTCTTTCAAAAGCATTAAAAATGCTGATTCCAAACGTTTGATCGCTGGTGTGCATGTACTGGACGTTATGCAGAAGAATATGATTGATTATCCGTGTAAATGTTCATATTATCGGCTGCTCCTCCTTTACACGAGCTCTATATGTGGCTGTTGTCGTGGGTCAGATGAGTCCCAGTCGCTCGTATCAGAGCAGAAACAGATCTTCTGTGGCTCTTTGGGCCATTTTCTGTGTAATGACGCTTTGGCTGTTTTCTGTGTCTCTCAGGTGCTGGAGGAGCGTCGGGGGGGTCCAGAGACACAAAAGCTGAACCCCTCCAACACACTGCAGAAACACTGCTAATTGTCTTTTCCGTCCCGTGAGCTTGTCTCTCCAAAGGCCAGTGACGCTTATGGATTTTCTCAAATGTCATCATAGTTTGGGTTCCTGAGGCAGAGCTACAAATCTACCGACAGCGAGCGCCAGCCAGGCCATTATCTGTACGATTCAATGGACAGAAGACTCGCAAGACTTCATCAGAGCCACTGCCAGAACACAGTCAATGAGCGATGCTTTAACAGGAAGCCACAGACAGTGACATGCATTGCTGTTATTGCTCGGCGCTTCACAGCACGCAGTCAAACACATTGGCTTTGTCTTCCTATTGACTGTCCACATACAGTGTATCTGCATTGCTTTGACCGTTCTCTGTAGATCCCACCTTCTCACACTCCACGATTGGTCGATTACACACAATGCCTGCATGCTATTGGTCAAAATACTTTTCAGTCATTACATTCAGCAAGTATGACAACAATAGGAAATGTAAAAAACAATAGGTTGTGTTTACACAACACCATTATCAACTAAAAACTGAAATCAACAATGGCATTTTGTTAGCCTGAAAATGCAAACTTTTGAAAACGGGTTTCAAAGTGCAGGTTTTTGAAAGCAGTCCTGCTATCGTCTCTGTGTAAACAACAAAAACACCAATGTGCAACTAAAAGTCGTGATACTTTGCCTCAAAAGATCATGTGATTGGACACCTGGACGAACCAACGCACCGATCTCATCGCACCCCATCTCAAATGTGATTTTAATAATTTTGAGCCAAAGTCCCTCATCGAAATGATTTAGAACAATCGCCTCATAAGACTGCATTCCCATACATCAGGCATCTTAACGCAAGATAACACAACAGCGTTTGATATTGTGTTTCATCTGCACGCTCTGAGACGAAAGTCATTCATTATAGGACAAAAGAGCCCCCGGTTGCATCAGATTTCATCATTGTCATTGACTCTTTGCATCAGTTTCCCAGAAAGTGGCAATTTTATTCTCTTGCACACAAGGGAGGCGGTGATTTCTTCGCAAGTGTTTTATGCGATATTCTAATTTTGTGCACGTTAAGTTTGCTGTTTTGTATGAAAACATGACTATTGAGTGCACAATCAAATTATTCTAACTCAAGCTTTCCGTCTTGTAGATTATAAATAAAGTCTGTAAGAGTTGATAAAGTTTAATGTTGTTGACGTTGAAGTCGCGTGACTCTGGTGTAGTTCATTTATAGCCAAAGTTTAGCTGTTTACTTTTGCCGAGTGGCTTCAGAAGTTGCGTTAATTTGTGAAGATCATGATGAACAAAACATGCAAGAATCATAAACTTTTCTGCTCACAGAGCTTATTTTCTGTGCACGCTCTGAGACGAAAGTCATTCATTATAGGACAAAAAAGCCCCCGGTTGCATCAGATTTCATCATTGTCATTGACTCTTTGCATCAGTTTCCCAAAAAGTGGCAATTTTATTCTCTTGCACACAAGGGAGGCGGTGCTTTCTTCGCAAGTGTTTTATGCGATATTCTAATTTTGTGCACGTTAAGTTTGCTGTTTTGTATGAAAACATGACTATTGAGTGCACAATCAAATTATTCTAACTCAAGCTTTCCGTCTTGTAGATTATAAATAAAGTCTGTAAGAGTTGATAAAGTTTAATGTTGTTGACGTTGAAGTCGCGTGACTCTGGTGTAGTTCATTTATAGCCAAAGTTTAGCTGTTTACTTTTGCCGAGTGGCTTCAGAAGTTGCGTTAATTTGTGAAGATCATGATGAACAAAACATGCAAGAATCATAAACTTTTCTGCTCACAGAGCTTATTTTCTGCAATAATCCCAAAAGCCAATGAGAAAATTTTGTCGAAGGAACCAGAGTGATGTGAACTCTATTCAGTCGTTAATAATGTAAACAATAAATGAAGGATACAATGATTTGAATAACAAATGGATAATACCGTATTTCAATAGTCCGCTTTAGTCATTCTACTGAAGTAACTTTGTAACTCCGTGTCAACTAGCAGTCGTTACAGTATTACTGACTTTCTGCTTAGTATCGGCTCACACTGTATTTTGATGGACATTCTGCTGACTGTAAGTAACGATGTCAAATTATTCTACTAACCCTAACCCTAACAGTCTACTAATACTTTAATGAGAGATCGCTGACATGTAGTTACTTGTAGTCAGTGCTGGGAAGGTTACTTTGGAAATGTTACAGATTACAAGTGCCGAGAAAAGGTTTTTGCCCCCTTCCTGTTTTTGTAATTTTTTGCATATTTGTCACACTTAAAAGATTCAGATCATCAAACTAATTTTAATATTACTCAAAGATAACCCGAGTAAATACAAAATGCAGTTTTGAAATTATGTTTTCATTTATTAAGGGAAAAAAGCTGTCCAAACCT
>NW_015666239.1:159614-169273 GCF_001515625.1 Sinocyclocheilus rhinocerous
AGTGGCTTTTGCCTTGGAACTCTCCCATGGATGCAGTTTTTGCCCAGTCTCTTTCTTATTGTTGAATCATGAACACTGAGCTTAATTGAGGCGAGTGAGGCCTGCAGGTCTTCAGATGCTGTTCTGGGTTTGTTTATGACCTCCTGGATGAGTCGTCGTTGCGCTCTTGGAGTAATTTAAAGGCCGGTCGCTCCTGGGAAGGTTCACCACTGCTCCAAGTTTTCTCCGTTTGTGGATAATGGCTCTAACCGTGGTTCGCTGGAGTCCCAAAGCCTTAGAAATGGCTTCATAACCCTTTCCAGACTGATACATATTAATTTTTCATGTAGCCAGGCAGGTTTGGACAGCTTTTTTCCCATAATAAATGAAATCATGATTTAAAAACTGCATTTTTTTATTTACTTGCATTATCTTTGAGTAATATTAAAATTTGTTTGATGATCTGAATCTTTTAAGTGTGACAAATATGCAAAAAATAAAAAAAGAGGGCAAAAACCTTTTCACGGCAATGGAAATAAAAGATACTGTGGCAAATTATGAATTATCCTTGTTGTTTGATTGTAAGAGAAGAAGGAAAAAGATCATGGGGAAAAAATAAATTCTAACAATTATAAGTGAAGCAAGACTCTCAAACACGTCTGAGAGTCATTTAAAGAGCAGATGAGTTTGATGAGTGACATGTAAAGTCTGTTGTTTAATGAGGTTTTGCTCGTTCTTCAGTGGCGCGTGTGTTAACAGAAGCTGCAGAAGTTCAGGAAGCTCTTCTCTCCCAGAAACTTTGCTTCCGTCGGTCATCTGAGGAGAATCTGTGCCGGATGGAGTCACGGCGAGGCCTGACACACACTCACACACAGAGCTCTGAACTCCAGCGCTGTGATTGACACCCAAGCTGCTACATTGTCTCTGCGCGGGATAAAAATATAATGCAGCCGCAGTGTCGCCACGGCGATGAGGGCCGTCCAATCAGATGTCTCTCGGCTGCCAGGTTGTTAAAGAACACGAGAAAGAGTCGGGCTTCGCTGTGCGTTTCTGCTGCCATCGGCACATCAGCCGCTGTTTCCAGCATTTCTCTGCTTCTCTCAGACGCTGGGCTGCTCTCAGAATAACATTTAGGCCTGCATTTAAGATTTATGTTTTTGAATTGCATATAAAACTTCCATACGATTGGATTATGCCGTTTTAACATAAACTAATGAAATTAATGTGATGCATATTTGTCAGTCTTAGATCAATGAAACAGGTCAGATTTCTGCACCACTGTTTTTTTGTATCATTGAGATAACAAAGTTAATTTTATGTTTTTAATTTAAATTTTTAATGTTTCTTAATTTTTATTTTATTTTTTTTTCATTTTCCTTTCTGATTTTAATTTTAAAGTTTAAGTAATTATTAGTTTTTCTTAGTTATTAGTTTTAGTGTCTATATAGTTTTTATTTACTTTTATTTCCGTTTTAGTGTTAGTTATTTTAGTACATCAGGTTAAACTAAATAAAAATGAGACATGTTACTTTGCCAACTATATATATATATAACGTGTTTGGCATAGCTTATTGTTAACTATTTGCAACTATTTGATTTCATTTAAATAATCACATTTTCAAAATGCATTTATTCAAGTCATGCTTAGAATCAACATAAATCTATTTTTAGCATATAAAGTATGAATATGGTTCAAATTTGTGAGACAAGCAATATTCGATCAGTTAAAATATGAGAAAAAATTTAGATAGAAAGAGATAAAAGGTGGATTCACAGATGATAAATATATAACCTGGTAATTGAGTATATAAAACACATTCATTTATTAGTTTATTCATTCCATTACAGAAATCTGAACAGTTTGACATCACATGAAGTTCCGTAGTTTGTTTATGTTAAAACTGTGTAATCCAAATGGAGTTTATATGCAATTCAAATGCATAATTCTCAAATTTAGGCTTAAATACTGTTCTGATTGTGTAATGATAGCAGGGAAGTATCACAACACTTTCTCTGACTGAGTAACTCGCTGTGTGTTCGGTGCATGTTCTCGACACGTCGTGTGTTGAGCGTTTTATCTCCAGTTTGCAGATGCATCTGTGTTGTTCAGGGCTGGATTGATTACACCTTCCCAAACCATTTTTTCAGGAAATTCAAACAATGGCGTGACAGATCGCTGTATAAACGCCTTGGTTCAAACGGCAGCGCGATCATTCCTTCCTCTTTACTACTAGTTTTAATGCGAAATAAACATGAATGAACATCTCATGCCTCATGTAATCGCTCAATCAGTGTTTCAACCGTGGAAAGACGTCAATAAAACGGCTTGTAAACATAATGTCACGTAGCATTTCATTTACCTCAGACAAGCATCAGTGTCCACAGCTCGTTAGTTCACTAGAATTAGAGAAGAGCATTTCACCAAATATTAGACTATATATTCATTATATTTTACTTTACCTGTTAGTGATGTCTTAATTATTTAATGTATGTTTAAATGAATCTGTTATGATACAAGTTATGACAGTGTAAATTAATATATTTCAACAACATATATAAATTTTATCATTTAGAAGTCAATTTTAAAACTGCATTATGTGGAATTTACATGTTTGCATGCAATTTTTATTCTAGTTGAGTTAAATAATTATAGTATTTAAATTTAAGTTTGGGCTCTGTTGTTAATTGTAAGCTTATAGTAATGTAAAAGGGCTCCCTGAGTGGCAAAAGAGGCAGCTGCGTGAATGGATTTAATAGGGAATCTGCGAAAATGCGAGTAAAACAAACGATAATCAGTTTGCTGGACTCGATATAATGTTCCTAACAACTTATCAAATATCCAGTGGTCCATGGATATTGATGCAGCCAGGAATCGTGTTTTCTAACATTTACATGTATCTGATTTTGACGCCGGGGATTTAGTCTAAACCCCGGTGATCACTTATATAACTGTTATATATATCGTCCAGCTCAAAAACTTGTATAGTTTGTGTCAGTGTTTATTTAAAAACATCCAGTTATGCAGAATTTAAGATGTTTTGATAAGAAACAAAGTCTCATCTTTCAAATCATGCCATTTTTTCAGGAAATTCAAACAATGGCGTGACAGATCGCTGTATAAACGCCTTGGTTCAAACGGCAGCGCGATCATTCCTTCCTCTTTACTACTAGTTTTAATGCGAAATAAACATGAATGAACATCTCATGCCTCATGTAATCGCTCAATCAGTGTTTCAACCGTGGAAAGACGTCAATAAAACGGCTTGTAAACATAATGTCACGTAGCATTTCATTTACCTCAGACAAGCATCAGTGTCCACAGCTCGTTAGTTCACTAGAATTAGAGAAGAGCATTTCACCAAATATTAGACTATATATTCATTATATTTTACTTTACCTGTTAGTGATGTCTTAATTATTTAATGTATGTTTAAATGAATCTGTTATGATACAAGTTATGACAGTGTAAATTAATATATTTCAACAACATATATAAATTTTATCATTTAGAAGTCAATTTTAAAACTGCATTATGTGGAATTTACATGTTTGCATGCAATTTTTATTCTAGTTGAGTTAAATAATTATAGTATTTAAATTTAAGTTTGGGCTCTGTTGTTAATTGTAAGCTTATAGTAATGTAAAAGGGCTCCCTGAGTGGCAAAAGAGGCAGCTGCGTGAATGGATTTAATAGGGAATCTGCGAAAATGCGAGTAAAACAAACGATAATCAGTTTGCTGGACTCGATATAATGTTCCTAACAACTTATCAAATATCCAGTGGTCCATGGATATTGATGCAGCCAGGAATCGTGTTTTCTAACATTTACATGTATCTGATTTTGACGCCGGGGATTTAGTCTAAACCCCGGTGATCACTTATATAACTGTTATATATATCGTCCAGCTCAAAAACTTGTATAGTTTGTGTCAGTGTTTATTTAAAAACATCCAGTTATGCAGAATTTAAGATGGTAAATACTTTATTGGTCAGTTCAATACGATATACTATAATACAAAAAATAGGGTATGATTTTACTGCAAAATTCAACATATTAACATTACATGATAACTGAAAATCTGTGTTTCGCTGCCTGGAGTCCATTTGTTTCTGTGAATTGCAGAGATTTATTTGCTTCTCTTTTCTGTAGCTTATTTCAGCAGTCTGTAAAAATATACCTCATATTTCTTGTCAAATCTCTTGGTACAGTCAATCGCAAAGCTCTTTCTGATTTTAGATGTTTTTGAAAGGTTTGATTCTGTTTGGTTTAATGATTAACATCACCTTTGCAAGTATGACTCTCACTCGGCTTGTGAATTAGCAGAACTTGAACAGGGACATTAAAGCGCTTAACACAAATAACGCTTAATGTTGCTTAAAGGTCCCCTGAAATGCTTAGAAACAGCAGCGTTACTCTGTGTTGACGTCATTTTAACTGAAACAGGAAGACAGGGCGGGACATATCAAGCAGCCCCGCCCCTTTTTAAAATAGCCAATAGCGTTCGTTTATATCAGAGCTTGGGCTAGAGCCGTTCAGAGCCGTTGCCAAGATAGTGATAAAGACAAAATTCTAAAGCATGCTATGTGCAGATACGAACATAAGCCCAAAATCTGAAAGCAATGCGTTTATTTTGTTGAACGCTTATGCACCGAGACAGTGATATTAAGACCACATTCTGTACACACCTTACTAATAAAGCATATTATGTGCAGGAAAAATGATGAACCCAAAATATGAACTTTAAATACTGTGAGCATATGCATAAGCGTTTTCTTCGTTTTTTTAAAGGGAGGAAAACGCTTTGCGTGTATTTAAACAAGTTGCGCTAATATTCTGGGCTTATCTGCATGTCTAAGCACTGTCTTACTACATTAAACCAGCATTTTAAAATGCTACAAAACTGTTCACAAGCTTCCAGGGATTTAATTTTAGTTGTCATTTGTTGAAATAAATATAAACATACAGTGTGCTTGTGTCTGTCTGCTGATGTGACCCACAATCTCTGATTTCCTCCGTAGCCACAGAAAAATTTATATTTACATTGACAACAATTATACTTCGTCATTAAAACGTTTCCAACAAAGCAATGGATCGACTTCTGTCAGCTTGTTGAACAAACACTTTATTTGGATAATCTACCATATGACAGCTGAAGCAGCAGCGAGCGTCCAGGTAATCTAAAATCTAATTATCATGCGAAGCGACAAACTAGCTTCTCTTCCCTGCAGCGTACATAGCTTCACATTCTCTATACCAGCAGAATCAACTTAAAACACCGTCATTTATTGTCTTATTTATAATGCATCACTGTAAAAGGTCTACTTTTGTGTACACTCACAATGAAAACAAAACATTGTGCTTTTGTAAAATGAAAAAAAATAGGATGTCGCTTTCTGCCATTTGAGTTTCCTTTCTGTGAACAAATTAAGCGTGTCACAAAAATAAACTGAAACTCAGCATATGACTACGTTACGTGTCGCACTGTTTTTTCCCTTGTTTATCTGCTATCTAAATCAAATATATTTCAAGTATTTATTCCTTGTATGTATATATGTACTGCAGATTTTATATATATACAGGGGCGGACTTACCCATTAGGCAAAGGTAGGCGACCGCCTTGGGCCCCCAAAAGCCAAGGGCCCCCTAAAATGCTTGCTATATAGGATATGCGCATTAAGCGCGGACACGCGAACGTTTGCTGTTTACGGTGTTTATTACCACGACAAGCGTCCGAGTCTGTGGCGGAATACAACGAATTCATGACAATGTTTACATTCAAGCTACCCGTAAAATTTATAGTGAAAAGTACTTTAAAAGCGTCTGGAATGCAATAAAGTAATTTTAAAGCTGTTTTTTAAAGCATTTGCAGCATTGATAAAAAAATATCAATAATTAACATATCATAATTGCGTTGCAGTAAATCCTTTAAATTGTAAGGTATTCAGAACAGAGCAACATAAAAATCAGAAAAAAGCAGCTATACAATTATAGGACAAAGTTTTACATATAGGCTATGCCATTATAATTTGTGTTTTATTTTTTAATTTTTTTCTCATTTTGTCTCTCATAGTTGAGGTATACCTATGATGAAAATTACAGGCCTCTCTCATCTTTTTAAGTGGGAGAACTTGCACAATTGGTGGCTGACTAAATACTTTTTTGCCCCACTGTATGTGGGGGCGTGTTCGAACGAGCCGTTTTAGGTAGGTGTGGCTAACTCTTAACTTTTATAAAGAATATCTCTTTGGATTTGAGACTTTAGTCTTTGCAACTTTACAGATCTTCTTTATGCACCAAGAGCTTGTAACACTCTAAAGAGAAAGGAAAAAATGAAATCGCATCATATGACCCCTTTAATCACCATTGGTAGCGCGATTTATTGTAAAGCTTTGTTCCTCAGTTGGTCAGAACAAACGTGGCAGACTTGTTACTTACTTGTTCAGATGGCAATATACGGTGAAAATTCTTATTTGGGTCATATATTCCAAGACGTAGGCTAGAATCTGTGATTCTGAAGTACAGTAAATATCCACACACCGGTGCGGTGACTGACTGCCACACATACTCCTCAAAACATTAGATTCATCCGCGCTGGAGCCGTGCCGGAGCACAACCCAGTAATGAAAATAATTGCGCAAATAACTGCAATTGCAGGTTCTCAAACAGAGATGGCGACAAAGAGGCAAAACTTACGAACTGCAGCTTTAATATAATATTTAGTATTTTCACATCTAGGTGGAATAAATTTTAATTTGTACTACTGTCTGTTCAAAATAAATGAGAAGAAACCGAGCATAGTAGATTTGTTTTTTGTTTTCCTGTTGTACTGAAATCTTGTCAAACCGTGACCCCCGAACCGTGACATCTGTATACCGTTACACCCCTAAAACTTACTATAAACTGTGATTCTACACTGGATGCGGCGCGACGCGAGCGACAAATCTCAGACAGTAAACTTTTGCTGCGTTATATTTATGATGTAGCGTAGCCTACCGTCGCGAAGAACCAATGATTTGCAACGCGTCCAGTGTAGAGCTGTTCTTTTACCATTCCTCTTTCTTTTTATAATTCTGCGAAATCCATTCAAATTCTTTATTTATTAAATTCTTTTATTGGGGTCTTTAAAATGAAACAGTTTTTCTGAAGAATCTTCAGCACAAGGGTCATATGAAGTGCATTTATGGTCTTTTATTGTATTTTTGGCTCTTTCGTGGACACTATAAACTGTCATCGTATGGAGAAGACATTCTTCACAACCTACTTTTGTGAGTAAACTGTGCTATCCGTTATGTTTGGTGAGCGAATGCTGTAATATAAAGCATGATTTATCATTAAGGACAGTCCAGGCCTGTCAATTACTCTATGCGGGAGAACCAGCGAATGTCAAAATCTTAGTTTTTTTACAGTCCTGTACACCTCCGATGGGAAATCAGCAGACCTCTAATGGCACAGGAGAAGCTGCTTTCCGGCCCTGATGATCACTGCAGCCACACCGCCGTCATTTGGCCCAATGCCTCCATCACAGAGATGCAGACCGCAGCAACTAAAACGCCGATAAAAGCCAATAGAAGCACTAAACTCCACGTGATGGACATGTGCTGTTGCTATGGTTTCCAGCGGCTCTAAACTGTAGATCATCGTTTAATGTTTAATGACAAGGTTAATGAGGTACATGTGTGTCGCACTCAAGTTTCTGTCTTGTTCTTTGAAATGATGATTTTATTGTTTATGTCGCTGCTGGTCAGATTAAAACAGAAGTTATTTTACATCTGCTTCAGAATATTGGTTCATGATACACGTCTTAACTTATTTTTAATATAGTTTTGCAGCAAGCTCTGGAATAAAACAAGTGTTTGCCATTAGCTAAAGCCAGTATGTGCGCTGCTGCTTTAACAGATAAAGATGACACACTGATTTGAACAGTTTTACCTGCCATATTGACTGGAGACTGGAGCTGACAGTAATTAATGAGCTCCAGCACATAATTAATCAGCTGCTAGGATTATAAATAAGGTGAGACTGTCATTCACAGAGAGCAGAGCATGCGTTGACCACCGCTTGACCGTCGATCTGTTTTTCTGAAACTCATGTGAGCACATAATATTAGATCTGTTTCTAAACAGACTCTAGCACTCCTGATGCAAAGACTGTTTCACAAAAAAATGGTTAAATTTCTTTGAAATGGACCGTTTCATCCAGTGCTTGTAGTTATTTGATGCTTATTAGAGTGTGCATATTGAAGGCTATTTCTGCAGAAGCGTTTTATCTAATAACTTTTTTCGTGCAATTATGAGATATAAGCTCACAATACTCCGAAAAAAGTCAGAATTGCGAGATGTTGACCTGCAATTGCTAGTTTATAACGGAATTGTGAGATATCAACTCAAAAAAGTCGCAATTAATTTTTATTTCGTGGTGAAAATTAAATGAGATATAATTGCGAGAGAACAAAAGTCAAAATTGTAAGATGTAATCTCATTTGCGAAAAATAAAGTTTGATACACAATATGGCTTTAGTTCTTGGAATTGCAAGAAAAAGTCAGAATTGCGAGATATAAACTCAGATTGCAATAAAGTTCACAACCCGCAATTCTGATTTTGTTCTCTGAATTGCAAGCAAAAACTCTGAATTGTGAGATAAAAAGTTTCTTTTTTTATTCGGTCGTGGAAACCGACTTCCATTAATATCAGCAGGGGCAGTTTCTTCGTTAGGGCGATGCACCACCAAAGTGCGAAAGGGAGGGATTATTTTTTTCACATTCAACCACAGCTGTCACTGTTCTAGACTATTAGTTCTGCCTCTGCATATACAGTCCAATCAGGGTCAAGTCACGTTCTGTGGAGTACCGCCCCTTTTTGAGCGATTTCACTCTAGCCGAGAATCGCCCCGACTGTTCTCATAGACTTCCATTAGGACTGCACGATTAATCGAATGCGATTGTCATGCGCATTTTGATAGTAAAGCTGGTTCTGTAATCAGCAGGAAATCATCATCATGTGCTTTCAGATGGAGCAGCATTTACTACACAGAGCCGTAGTTCCAGTCCCGGCGCCAGAACATTTTTGTGTGTGTGTGTGTGTGTGTGTGTGTGTGTGTTTGGTTTGTTACAGAGTCACCACGATGAATACACACAGAGAAACAAACACTGATGAAGAGTTCATCTTTATTTATTCACATCCTTTGCCTATCCTAGTGTTATTTTAGTATCATTGAGACACTATTATAGCTTCCCTAGTGAAAAATAAATATACTAAAATGTATTTAAATTACATTTATTTCATGCTAAGTATACTACAAATATATTTTCATATTTATGTACTTAATAAAAATACCCTGCAATTGTAGTTTTAGTGTACTAAACTGGTATACTTCAAGTCTGCTTAATCAGAACAACTAATTTTGTGCTTAATGCACTTTAATTGTGCACAAGTCCAACTAAAGATATACTGAAGTATATTTAATTGTGCTAAAGTGGAACTATTGCAAGTACACTTTAGGTGCACTAAGACCGATATTATTCAAAGATCATACAATCCTCATCAATAGTGACATTAAAACACACTATCAAGAAACGTGCATTGTGCACAAGTAGTACTCCAAATAAAGTTTAATTATAATTTTTATATCAGTAAGTCTCAAATGATATGTCAGTAAATATGTTAATAGATTTGAACTATA
>NW_015666239.1:170450-180939 GCF_001515625.1 Sinocyclocheilus rhinocerous
CATATTTATGTACTTAATAAAAATACCCTGCAATTGTAGTTTTAGTGTACTAAACTGGTATACTTCAAGTCTGCTTAATCAGAACAACTAATTTTGTGCTTAATGCACTTTAATTGTGCACAAGTCCAACTAAAGATATACTGAAGTATATTTAATTGTGCTAAAGTGGAACTATTGCAAGTACACTTTAGGTGCACTAAGACCGATATTATTCAAAGATCATACAATCCTCATCAATAGTGACATTAAAACACACTATCAAGAAACGTGCATTGTGCACAAGTAGTACTCCAAATAAAGTTTAATTATAATTTTTATATCAGTAAGTCTCAAATGATATGTCAGTAAATATGTTAATAGATTTGAACTATATTTAGTATGAAATAAATGTATTTTAAATATATAACTTTTTTACTAGGGTTATATTTTGAATTCGATTTTATATTTTAGTTTTTGACTGTAATAACGTCATAAGAGTGAGTAAATGATGACAGAATGATCGTTTATGGGTGAAAGATCTCTGCTGTCAGTTGGTGTTGGAAGATAATGAAGTTTTCAGAACGACGCTTCTCATGTTTGAAAGACTGAAGCTCAGCGAACGCCCCTCAGTGAACATCAATGAAGCGAGAAACACTGATACAGTATCACAAACTCAGCTGCTTTCCTGCTGTTTTAACAAAAGAATTCAGGCGTTTGCTCCCATTCGGTTCATTATGTGTCTCCTCTACAGTGATGTCAGGACCGCTGAGGAGCAGCCTACATTCGTCTCCTTGAGCGTCCCGCGCTGGCTGAGAGCGCTGAGGACATTTGCACCTTCAGGGTCCGCTAGCTCTGCGTCTCACTAAACGCCACTGACACGCCACATATGAGCCGCTGGGCTTTTGGGACGTCACCCACCTTTTAATTACCTCTGTGCACATGCAAAGAACACGCTTAGAGGAGCAGAAGCGTTGCCTGCAGAACACGAGAAGACTGACTGATGAAGCTGCTCATGGAAGCAGAGGTGCTCTGAGATGGAGATCGATGGTCAATGATGGTGTATTTCTATAAGTTCACATCACTCTGGTTCCCTCAACATAAACATAGTAGGATTTCTCCATCGGCTTTTGGATTATTGCAGGATATAAGCTCTGTAACCAACAAACCCTAGTAAAAAAGTAATCTATTTAAAATACATTTATTTCATTCTAAGTGTAGTTCAAATCTATTAACATATTTACTGAGAGATAACTCGAGACTTACTGATATAAAAATTATAATTAAACGTTGGCATATTAACTGTGCACAATGCACGTTTCTTAATATTAAGTATAAAATGTGTTTTAATGTCGCTTTTGATGAGGATTGTATGATCTTTGAATGATATCAAACTTTAAATGCAAAATATTTAAAGTGTACCTGAAGTATACTTGCAATAGTTCCACTTTAGCACAATAAAATATATAAAAATATACTAAGTATATCTTTAATTGTACTTCAGCACTACTTCTGCACAATTAAAGTGCATTAAGTACAACAACAACAAAAAAAGAAGTATACCAGTTTAGTACACTAAAAGTACAATTGCAGGACATTTTATTAAGTACATAAATATAAAAATTTATTTGTAGTATACTTCGCATGAAATAAATGTATTTATTCTTCACTAGTCAGTGTTTATGATTTTTACATGTTTGGATCATCATGATAATCTTCACAAATGAACATGAATTTTGAATCCTAAATACAGTCAGCAGAAGTAAAAAAGCTATAGGCTATAAACAAGCTACACATGACTGTAATGTCACCAACATAAAGCTTTGACTACTCTTAAGGTCCTTTCCTATCAAAATGCTTGCTACGGATGCGAGAACGCAGAAAATCGAAATTTAAAGAATCTTCATTCACCTTTCCACAAACTAAGGCCTCGAAGGTCTTCAGTCAGAGCAGAAATGAATATTTTCCTCAGTATTTCGGTCTTGTTTTCCAGTACAAATATCTAAACATCCTTAAATGTTCTTATTATTATCATAAACTCACTCCATTTTGATCAGAAAACAATACTACTTATCTTCTGTCATTTTGCTTCTTCAGTAAATGTATCTTGGATTAAGAATCTTTAGACTTTTGCTTTGAAAAAAAGAAAAGGAAAAATACTGAGGAAATACAGCACTTTTTGTTTGAAGGTACAGTAAAAGTCATTCCCACACTGCAAAAAAAGATTTTCTTACTAGGTATTTTTGTGTTGTTTTCTAGTATAAATATCTAAAAGTTCTTGAATCAAGATGCATTTATTTTACAAGTAAAATGACTTAAGATATTATGTAAAATCATTTAAATCAAAATGTTGTTAGTTTTTGCTTAAAACAAGCAAAAATGTTTGCCAATGTGGCAAGAAAAATAATCTTGTTTAGCCACTGGCAAACATTTTTGCTTGTTTTAAGCAAAAACTAACAACATTTTGATTTAAATGATTTTACATAATATCTTAAGTCATTTTACTTGTAAAATAAATGCACTGCAAAAAATGATTTTCTTACTAGGTATTTTTGTTGTTTTCTAGTATAAATATCTAAAAGTTCTTGAATCAAGATGCATTTATTTTACAAGTAAAATGACTTAAGATATTATGTAAAATCATTTAAATCAAAATGTTGTTAGTTTTTGCTTAAAACAAGCAAAAATGTTTGCCAATGTGGCAAGAAAAATAATCTTGTTTAGCCACTGGCAAACATTTTTGCTTGTTTTAAGCAAAAACTAACAACATTTTGATTTAAATGATTTTACATAATATCTTAAGTCATTTTACTTGTAAAATAAATGCATCTTGATTCAAGAACTTTTAGATATTTATACTAGAAAACAACACAAAAATACCTAGTAAGAAAATCATTTTTTTGCAGTGCATATTCTAGTGTTTGATATGTAAAGCTATTCAAGCCTTAAACTTTATTTTTTTGGTAAAATTAATGAAAAAGTAATGGAGATCTGTTTGAAGTTGCATTTAATGTAATACATTACATTTACATTTAAAGAACATATTAATGTATTGCAATGTATTGCATTCCCTTCAATATTGCAAAATTTAGCCCCATAAAACCTGCAGAAACCCTGAGTTAAAACGTTAAAAAATTCGCAAGCGTTTATTGCTGATGTATATGTCATAGAGTAAAATGTGTAAATATGATGAGCTTGTGTTAAACAGACTTTATTTCAGACTTTCAGACCCATTGACTTCAGGCCGGAAGTGATAAAACGCAACTGGCTTCTCAGCTTTGGCCTAAAAATCCGTCGCCCCTGCAGCTCTATATGCTGCTTTAACGTAATGAAGGAAGAAACTGAGACGGAGGAGCTGAGGTTAGATCGGTGTGTGTGTGTCACATACGTGTCGTATGTCAGAGCAAGACCTTTAGGTGTTCTGAAGCGATTCGGTCTGGTTCATTCTCGAGGGACAGTGGAGTCAGTCACCAGCGCTGGCTCTCAGACTCAATGACTCGACTGATACTCACAGCGATCGATTCATACACAGCATCAGCTTCAGAAGTCATCGATCAGCGAGGCTTCGGCCGACTCCTCTCACGCTAATCAAGCTCTTCAGCGCCTGAGTCTCTCACTGTGCGATCTGATTGGAGTCTGATGGCTGCTATATTTAGGAGCCTCTTCCAGCTAATTGGAGGTGAGGAACGCGAGCGTGTGACAATGTTCGTGATCGAGGTGAGATTGCACACACGTTTTTTCTCTTCCTGGCATGCCATTACCGGCGTGTCGAGGAGATTAATTTCCCGAGTGGAGGAAAGCGGCGGCGTGGAGGTTTGCTCACACAACAAACCTGCTCTGGAGGAGAATGTGCTGATACAAGTCAAAAACACACGGAGAAAAAAGGAAAGCGTTGTCTTTAGTGAATCTGCTGATTGACCCCTGATTCCTGAAACACTGTCCAGAGCTCAGAGAGTAATTCCTAACGAGAAACGCTTCTTCATTGTGAAGTGAGAGTCACATTCAACTACCAGCTGATACATGAGTGATTCTTCAGTTAGAAGAACCTAAAGACTTAAAGCTGTTCTTGTACATTTAAAGATAAAATTAGAACTTTTTTAATGCATCTTTAATTGCTTTTTTAGCCTAGGTGTTGAACATTTGTAGTTTGACAGAATTTTGTTCTCCACCAAAATGTTTACATTTTTTGCAGTAATGATATTATTTGAAATTCTACTTGGCACATCCTCCCAAGAACTTAAAAGCAGGGTTATTAGAGTTAACTAAAGCCATAAAACATTTTCTTCGCTTAAAATAAATGTTAACTTAAATAAAACATTAAAAAGCATATTTCAGTTATGTTCAATATTTCCAAGGCAACATTTCTCATATTCATTTAGTTTAATTCTCATATTCATTTAACTTGACGTACTAAAATGACTAGAAATAAAACTGAAATAAAAATGTATATAAAAATATACAGACATATTTAAAAACAGCAAAAACTAATAAAAATTACAAAAACTAAAATTAACAAATAAGAAAATAAAAAATATATCATTCAGAATATCAAAAACTGTAATAGTATCGCAATGAGCACTAATTAAAAGTTATGTTTTCATGTAGCAATTGTGTTTAGTGTTTGTAATTCTGTTGTATATGAAAGAACTGCTGATTTTTGTATAAATATTGATGTTTTGTTATGATGGAAATGAGTTTGAGGATCATAAACATAATGCAGAACGACTTTATTACATTGTAAAAGAATGGTAACACTTTATAGCCTTTATAATGCATTATAAAAGTTTTAATGCATTAATTATGTCTTGTAATGCACATTATAATGCATTGCACAATCTCATGATTAATTGCATCTCCAGTTAATACATTATAACACTTATCAATTCATTGTTACACTATGCATTTTTGGTTAATTTGGTTATAATCATTTACGACAAAATATATTGTATTACAATGCACATTATGAATAATTACAATGCATTATAACCTTTAATAACCCTTTATAATGCATTATGCATAAAGGCTTTAAGTAAAGTGTTACCAAATGATTTTCAAAGTTGTAAATAAAATAAAGATTACTGGGATATGTTTTACAAGAAAATCAAGAATACTATATAGGAATAAATAAGGAACACTTCAAAATTCCACATATTCATATAAATACACACACATGCATGTATATATTTTGAAAATATGTACATGTATATATCTATATTCATATAATTTATATTATTTAAAACATTATAATGCATTGCACAATCTCATGATTAATTGTATCCACAGTTAATACATTATAACACTTATCAATTCATTGTTACACTATGCATTTTTGGTTAATTTGGTTATAATCATTTACGACAAAATATATTGTATTACAATGCACATTATGAATAATTACAATGCATTATAACCTTTAATAACCCTTTATAATGCATTATGCATAAAGGCTTTAAGTAAAGTGTTACCAAATGATTTTCAAAGTTGTAAATAAAATAAAGATTACTGGGATATGTTTTACAAGAAAATCAAGAATACTATATAGGAATAAATAAGGAACACTTCAAAATTCCACATATTCATATAAATACACACACATGCATGTATATATTTTGAAAATATGTACATGTATATATCTATATTCATATAATTTATATTATTTAAATACATTTTATATATAAACATAACATATTTCTTAAATATATACATGCATGTGTGTGTATTTATATATACGTAATAAATATACACAGTACACACACATATATTCTGTAAACAAAAACTTTTATTTTGGATGCGATTAATCGTTTGACAGCACTACTTTTTTTCTTATTGCAGCTCACTGAAATGTTCTGCTGAACACTAAACTGTCACTTCACTATAAATCAAACGTTCACACACTTGAACACACTTTCAATTGTTGTATGAATCTTACGGAGTTTCACAAACAGCTTCCCAGGTGACAAAAGTTATAAAAACGTTATGGGAACATTGTTTTGAAATGTTTCTAAAAAGTTAAAGTGTCCAGGTTTCTTGTCGTGGTTATAGTGGTTACAAAAACGCTTCTTACAACATTCTACTGATTTTATTTTCACTAAAATTAACATTATTTGAACATTTATTTTTTGTATTCTAAGAACGTTAAAATGTCCGGTTTTCTTGTCGTGATTATGATGTTATTTAAAGGTTACGAAAATGTTTCTTACAATGTTGTACTAACATTTTTTGAACATTTATTTTTAATATTCTAATAATGTCCAATTTTCTTTTTGAGATTATAACATTGTTTAAAAGTTAGACAAACATTTCTAGAACATTTATCAAGTACAAATAACATCATAAGGAGGTTTTAAGAATGTCGATCTCAGAACGTTTTCTCAACATTATGAAAATGTATATCAAGTTATAAGAGCGTTCCATAAACATTACGTTAAGAATGTTTTGTCCTAACATTTATTTAACTATAAACCATCCATTAAGACCATCAAACCTCTTTAGGCTGGTTGTTTTCAGTGAGAATGTATTTTTTGGCAACACTTTATTTTGATAGTCCACTTTATACATTCTACTAACTATAAGTAACTTGTCAACTCCATGTCAACCAGCAGTCAAGTCAAGTCACCTTTATTTTATATAGCGCTTTTAACAATACAGATTGTGTCAAAGCAACTGTACAGCATTAATTAGGAAAATAGTGTGTCAATAATGCAAAAGGATAATAGTAAACACTCAATTTTCAGTTAAAGGCAGTTCATCATTGAGTTCAGTGATGTGATCATCCAGCTCAGTTCAGTTTAAATAGTATCTGTGCAATCAAGTCCACGATATCGCTGGATATTAAGTGTCCCCAACTAAGCAAGCCAGAGGAACCAAAACTCCATCGGTGACAGAATGGAGAAAAAACCTTGGGAGAAACCAGGCTCAGTCGGGGGGCCAGTTCTCCTCTGACCAGACGAAACCAGCAGTTCAGTTCCAGGCTGCAGCAAAGTCACATTGTGCAGAGGAATCATCTGGTTCCTGTGGTCTTGTCCCGGTGGCCGTCTGAGACAAGGTCTTTACAGGGGATCTGTATCTGGGGCTCATCTAGTTGTCCTGGTCTCAGCTGACATTCAGGGCTGTCGAGGTCGTCTCTAGCTGCTGATCCACCATCTGGTCTGAATATGTACTGGATTCGGGTGACTGTAGTGACCATCTGATCTGGATACAGACTGGATCTGGTGGCTACGGTGACCTCGGAATAAGAGAGAAACAGACTAATATTAGCGTAGATGCCATTCTTCTAACAATGTAGCAAGTACATCGGGTGTTATGAGAAATGTTCCTGGTTCCGGTTGACCTAATTAATGCAGCCTAAAAATCCTTTAACGGATTTGAATATTAGAAATGTGTTAGTGTGTTATGTGTAGCCAGGTTAAAGAGATGGGTCTTTAATCTAGATTTAAACTGACAGAGTGTGTCTGCCTCCAGAACAATGTTAGGTAGGTTATTCCAGAGTTTGGGCGCTAAAAAGAAGGATCTGCCACCCGCAGTTGATTTTGATATTCTAGGTATTATCAAATGGCCAGAGTTTTGAGAACGCAGCGGACGTGGAGGACTATAATGTAACAAGAGCTCGTTCAAATACTGAGGTGCTAAACCATTCAGGGCTTTATAAGTAATTAGCAAGATTTTAAAATCTATACGATGTTTAATAGGGAGCCAGTGCAGTGTTGACAGAACCGGGCTAATATGGTCATACTTCCTGGTTCTAGTAAGAACTCTAGCTGCTGCATTTTGGACCAGCTGGAGTTTGTTTATTAAGCGTGCAGAACAACCACCCAATAAAGCATTACAATAATCTAACCTTGAGGTCATAAACGCATGGATTAACATTTCTGCATTTGACATTGAGAGAATAGGTCGTAATTTAGATATATTTTTGAGATGGAAAAATGCAGTTTTACAAATGCTAGAAACGTGGCTTTCTAACGAAAGATTGCTATCAAATAGCACACCTAGGTTCCTAACTGATGACGAAGAATTGACAGAGCAGCCATCAAGTCTTAGAGAGTGTTCTAGGTTATTATATGCAGAGTTTTTAGGTCCTATAATTAACACCTCTGTTTTTTCAGAATTTAGCAGTAAGAAATTACTCATCATCCAGTTTTTTATATCGACTATGCATTCCGCTAGTTTTTCAAATTGGTATGTTTCGCTCAAAACAGTAAACACAAATCCATAACGTCTCACTCAATTCCCCGGTAAAATATAATTAACACCTCTGCTTTTTCAGAATTTAGCAGTAAGAAATTACTCATCGTGCAGTTTTTTATATCGACTTTGCATTCCGTTAGTTTTTCCAATTGGTATGTTTCGCCGGGCTGCGAAGAAATGTAGAGCTGAGTATCATCAGCATAACAGTGAAAGCTAACACCGTGTTTCCTGATGATATCTCCCAAGGGTAACATGTAAAGCGTGAAGAGTAATGGCCCTAGTACTGAGCCTTGAGGTACTCCATACTGCACTTGTGATCGATATGATACCTCTTCATTCACTGCTACGAATTGATGGCGGTCAGATAAGTACAGTCATTAGAGTATTAGTGACTGTCTGCTTACAGTTTTTTTTCAAAACTTACACACAAATCCAAGAATTGCACACACAAAATGCAAAATGCCTCACGTCTCTTGCAAAATGAAGCACTGCATTCAAAATATCACAAACACATCTCGAAAGCAAACATTTGTCTGATGTTGCAAACACCTTTGCCATAATATTATATTTTTGAAAACATCATATGCACACAGTTATTCAAAACCTAAAGCTCTTCTTTCATGAGCTCCTGTATACATTTCTGTACAAGATTGAAAGTAATTGGCAGATAGATGTTGAAAAATCCACGGTAAACATGAAAGCAAACTTTTTTTACTGTAAGCATTTGTGGTTGTGAATACAGTATTACACAGTATGAAAGAAAATAAATGCATCAAGCATGTGTAGTTGTGTAGATGTGTGTTTATAGGCCTGTTCTAAAGCATGATTGGTTGGTGTTCAGTGAAGCACATATGAGGAGTGTGAGGCGCTGATAATTTAGTGTGGCATTTTGTGATTGGTTGTGTTTGAAAAAGGAAATCAAGATGCTTTTTTGTGTTACATAGAGAATTGTGTGTTGTGTTTTGCAAAAAGTGTTTTATAAAAGTCAAAGGCTAAGAATTAGTGTATGGTTTTGCAGATTTGGTGTGTGCTTCTGGTGTTTGAGTGTCAGCTTTCAGAAATTGTGTGACAAGTAAAGATTTTGTGTGTAAGCAGTTGAAAAAAACTGTAATATCTGCTCACAGTGTATTTTGATGGACATTCTACTGACTCACTTTGCAACTACATGTCAACTTAATCTACTAACCCTAACCTAACAGTCTACTACTAGTGTAATGAGAGTTAGTTTACGTAGTAGTTAGTAGAATGTCTAAAGTGGACTATCAAAATAAACTGTAACCTGTATTTCTTTCTGTAAAGTCACTAAATCCCTGAAACTCTGAAATCAATGAAACTTTTCTCTAATTTGCTCTAACAATGACTTTGAGTGTTGTTCTGATGCGGGCTGTGATTGTATGAGTATCACACACTGAACTCGCTGTTGAGCTGTGAGCCAGAGACTTACACCTTCATAAAAATAACCCTGCATGTGCCTCAGAAGGTGTAAATTAATGAAAAGCGCTCATGCCATCTGTGCTGCTTCTCTTGTGTGTGTGAATCTCCTGTGAGACGCTGTACTGGTTTATATATCCTGGTGGGGACTTAAACCTGACTACACACAGACTCATGGGGACTCGTGTCACGGTGGGGACCTAAATTGTGGTCCCCACGGGTACAAAAGCTTATAAATCATACAGAATTAAGTTTTTTGAAAATCTAAAAATGCAGAAAGTTTCCTGTGAGGGGTAGGCTTAGGGGTAGGGTTGGTGTAGGGCAACAGAATATACGGTCTGTACAGTAGAAAAAACATTACGCCTATGGAGAGTCCCCACAAGGATAGCAAACCAGACGTGTGTGTGTGTGTGTATATGTATGTATATGTGTGTGTGTGAATAGATAGATAGATAGATAGAGGTTAGGGTTAGGGTTAGGGTTAGATAGAGATTATCTAAACCTAACATCGATAGATCGATACATTTTTACTGCTGGTCAAAATTTTGGGTGTGTGTGTGTGTGTGTGTGTGTGTGTGTGAGTATCTCTGTGTGTTTAGCTGTATGTGTGTGAAAGAGGTTTTTTTCTGACTCTATCTGATGTATTTGTAGAGTAAGAGTCATTAATACTGCACTGTAAAATCTAATTAGTTGGGCTTACTTAAAAAAAGCATGCAAACCGATTGCCTTGAAAAAAACTAAGTAAAGTGAAATAGGAATAGTGTGTTGTACTGACAAATGCTTAGTTAGTATAGTTTACTTACACGAGAGTTCTAGTAACTAAAAAAGAACTGTAGGGGGTACTTGATCCTTTCATTTAGGTTTACTCATGACTTAGTATAGCTACTCACTGACT